>NC_081345.1:63217221-63260268 GCF_029784015.1 Lycium ferocissimum
TAAAAAAAAAAAGTTTGGAGAGGACGGGGAAAATTTAAAAACTCCGAAACGAGAAGGATTGAACCCCGGGGTTTTGGGACCCTTTTTAAGGGGGAAAAACCCAAGAAGATTTTTTCGAAAAAAGGGATTACTTAAAAACACTCCAAATTTCCCCCGTAAGAGAAAGAGGACTAAGGGAAAAAAGCTTTTAAAGTAAAAGAAAAAAAAGAACATGAGGACTAAAGGAAGGGAAAAAATAACAAGGGTTTAAAAGGGAATTATGGCCGCCAACAAAAAAGAGAAGTTAAAGTCAAGGTTGGGCCAAAGGAAAAAAAATTTTAAATTATAAGAAAGGGTTGTGTGAAAATCAAAGATCATAGAAGAAAATCGAGAAATTGAGAATATATATGGACAATTTTAAGTTTAAAAAGGAAAAGAAAAGACCGACGAAAAAAAAAGAAATTTCTTTGGGATTTCAGGGTAAAACAAGAACCGAAGAACACTGAAGACAGATGCATGGCTGATAAACAAGTATTTAAAGAAAAATTTATGACAAAAGAAAGAAAAAGGGGGACGGATTTTGGGATGGAGGGTGGGATATCAACTTTAATGGTAAAATATAGACAAAAATTTTAATTTAAAAAAAACCTAGAGAAAGGGAGAATTTAAAGGATATAAGTAGTGGGAAGGAAGACTAAGTAAAGGGGAGGTAAGGGGGAATCAATAAGGGCCTAATAATTCCGATTTTCCCCATTAATTCTTAGCCTAGGGACTACTAGTCATGAAAGGAAAGAAAAGTCAAAAAGAAGGATCAATTTTGCCGATGTTTTAGCATTTTGATTTGATACAAAAACCCCTAAAAAAGGGGAAAAAAGTTAAACCAGGGGAAAAAAAACTCCGATTTAGGAAAAGGGGGGAAGGACCCGGTCCCCTAATACGTTTTTTTAAACTGGGTTACCGGGGGATAAAACCCCTTTTTAAAAAAAAAAAAAAAAATTTAAATCCCCCAAAACCCAAAAAAGGGGAAAAAAAGAGAAAAAAAAAATGAACCGGGGGAAGAAGGAAAGAAATAAATGGAAAAGAAGAACCAGAAAATGGGAAAGGGAATAATTAATGTGATAGGTATTTTTAAGATAAAATAATTAAGTTTTAGGACATTTAAAGGGCCGGGTTTTAAAAAAATTTGGGGGTTTTATTTAATGTTTTTAATCCATAATCTAGGAAATTTAAAATAATCCCATAATTTTTTAAAAGGGGAAAAATAATGAAAATTAAATTTTTTGGGGGAAGGGGTGGGGGAAAAGGGCCCCCCCGGGGGTAAGGGCCCCAAAAAAGGGACAAAACCCCAATTTGGGACAGATTTTTTTTTTTTCAACAAAGGGGTCCGGGGTTTTAAAAGAAAAACCATTGACCCCAAGAAAGAAACCTCTTTCATCTCCTTCCTACCTACGAATATCGCCGTTTGATTCTACGATACAAGAAGATGAGAAATCTATGGAAAATGAAATATCTTTCCGTCAAAGTAGGTACATGTAAGTTTTACTTAGTTAGACTTTGATTACTTAATCGTATGTACATTTAGAGCGTATCTTATAATGCATATTTAGGTCTTTATTTAGTTTGGATTTAACTAGACTTGTTAATGTAACAAACTATGGTGTAATGATGGCTATAATAATAATGATTTAGCTTTAATGTGAAAAAAGTTTTCGTTGTCAGGTCGGTGAGTTACCTCGTGTTTACTTTACGCAACCCTAAGCGGGTGATTTCCGTCCGTATATCCGATTTTGTCAATGTTCATACGGTTGTTTCTTTGAAAATAAGAGGGTCTGGTATTGAAAGAATCGTATTGACTTCACAGTAGTACGCCCATCAAAGGCAAAAGGAATTACGATTGTTCAAATATCGCATGCTTGCATTTGCATTGCATGGTCTAGGCGAAAATATAGGCAAGCAGCAAGGCCGAGCATGGGCTCGTGTTATCGTGGGCCTTATGGGCTACCGAGTCGAGTATGTGAAATACATATATGTATATGATTTGGATCCGCGTACGAGGTTCAAGCCAAGAGTGAGGCTCAGACCAGTCCAGGAGCGGATCTGTGAATTCAGGCAGGCATACGGACACTACGGGTCACTCCGATATGTGTCATGGCTATCGAGTAAAGATATCAGTAGCATGTGTGTAGAAAGTGCAGGTGCCAGCTCCCCACATCAGACGGGCATTGCTCTACATCTCATAATTCTATGACTAATAAGTGTATCATCGCCGTTATCGCTTATTCTTTCCATGCTTATAGGCCGAGAGTCCGGGGCGAGAGGGGTTACGCAAGACAGTGTGGTGTGTCGGATGTCCGATAGTGATTTATATTCGTAGACGCATTCTATTAAAGAAATTCCGGGTAAGTGAACCTACTTCCAACAAAAAAGGGTAAAAGTTACAGTGGATAATGCATGAAATGAGATAAATAGTTACTAAAGTTGGCCAAGGAAGGGAATGGTTGTGATTTAGTAATATACCTTATATTTTAGAGATAAAATATGAAATTCGATAGTGAAAAGGTAGGCGATACCGTAATAGCTTTTGTCTAGAATTCAAGTTTACCGACTTATCCGCTATCTTATTGACTTTATACGTATCAGGCGTGAACTAATTCAACATCTAGATGATGCTTATCAGTACGTATTGCACCGGGATACTACTCTTGCCATGTCTCTTTTCCGGGTGTGTATGTGTTTCGTAGGTCTTAGCGGAAGTTTCGCCTACATGGATTTACCGACATTCTCCTACAGCCTCGCCTATATCACCCCTGGTAGGAATATCATTATTTGTCTTCCTATATTTTGGTGAGCTCGTGCACTGCCTAGACTAGATCCGGGAATTTCTTTTCGAATTTTATTGTACTTGAAACGCAGTCTCGTAAGAATGTCTACTTTAAATTTTGTAATTCTCAAAGATGGTTGTCGTATGTTTTTAAAGGTTGAGTTATTTCGTAAGGATTCGCCTTACTAAAGTTAGTACGTGGTGGTGTACCAAGACGACTCGTGGGGTCGGGGTCGTGACAGCCGTTCGTCTACTAGGTTAGTAACGTGGTAGGTGCCCGTACGACCTGGGGCTTGGGTCATGACAAATGTAAGGAGTAAGAAAGGCCGCATGTGACTAGATAAGTATAAGGGACACCTGACTACTAAAAAAAAAACTTCTAGCACTAGAAGAGATTTAAAGCTTTACGTAGAATATTTATAAATAAGCTCATTAATCTTCAAAGTGAGCGAAGATAGCGTGCCTATGGATAGCAGGATAACAAGATCGCCAAAGACAGGGAGTGCCTCGTAAGTCATGAAATTCCAAGTCGCCTAAGCGATTAATTGCGAGAGTGTATGACATAGAACCATATAAACAATCACCATGACGAAACGGCTACCGTAACGGTAAAGGATCTATCTATAAGGAGCCGAAGAAAACGGAGGTTAGTTTATATCTCAATTAGTCACCTAGATAAGAGAGCCAAGGACTTAAGGAGGGAAGCATACTGTAGACAAAGGAATTAGGATTAAGTAGGATTTATCTTAGTTCCATGTTCATGAGTTTATTTTGTAATTATGTTAAAATCGGTAATATGAACGTGAGGAAAAGTTCAAATATGAATACGACGATATTGTAAAGAATTAAGGGGTCCGACCAAGGAATTAAAAGCGGAGTATGATATGGCATGTATATAAGGATGCCTAGTAAAAAGTGGATAATCTAAAATAGCAACTGCATATGCTATGAAAGGTGCCATAACCGAACAAGAGAGTTTGTTTAGCTAGCAGAACAAAGGAGTTTCAAAGTAAAAAGGATACAACAAATTAAGGAATACTTTGCAAGGTCATTTAGGCCGTAGTGGGATCATGATCCAAGACCATCTAAACGATTATAAGACTAATGATATCGCTGACCACCTATTACATACGAGGATAATAAAACTAATGGATGAGTTCGACAGAGTTGGCGACTACGAGTTAAGACCGATTTAGGCCATATTATAAGAGTATGAAGATCAAGGCCTAAAGCGTAGGACAACCATTTTAAGAAAATCAACGATAACATCGTAAGCTCGCAAGCTACAACATTCGAGGATGAGTTTTTTTAGTGGAAGGATGTTACACCTCGTACTACAGGCGACTATCACCTGAGCGTAAGTATGTTTAACTATGGCTAAGTAAAATAATCCTGAGTATAAGGGACGAAGCATTATTAAGTACATTTTATGAGTAAAGGATGCATATGAGGAATTATGGAAGGTCCTATAAGGAAAGATAGTGGTTGAGTTAATATGACTTTTGTGTCAGTTACGAGCGCCACTTTGAACGACAAGAACGAGCCAACTCTGGGGAAAGAATATCTTAGTATATTATAGAAGCTTCAAGTAAAGCAAAATCCTAAATTGAAGTTTACGAAGCCTAGTTTGCAACGCAATAAATCGCTCATCGATACGACGTCGTAGAGAACTATGGACGTTAAAATTCGCCCAGCGTGTTAGTAAATGCCAGAAGCTACAAAGGCGCGATACGCGCGACATACATTCGAACATTCTAAGCGATGCCAACCGACCTAAAACATTATAAAAGGGTTTTACCCCGTATCTTTTTCATCCAAACACCCCTAAAACCTTCCCAAACCTCCTAGAATACCCTTCCAACTTCCTCCATAGAATTTTAGCCCAAATCAAGTGAACCTCAGGATTTGAAGTTCTGTGTCGTATAAGGTCTTGTATTTGTTCTAAACAACGACCCCGACAAATTAAAGGATTCCGCTGAAGATAAATAAGATTTCAAGCCTGAGGTAAGGGTATTCTTGCTGTGGGTATTATGAATTTGCATCATGGAAATTTAGTTGCTAAAGCTTTGTAAAAGTCTAACATCGTCGAGAAATTGGGGAAACATCATGTGGGATGCTATATTATATATTAATGTTGATGATGATGTTGTTGATATTGGTGTTGCTATTGTTGCTGTTTTGTTGGTATCAGGATTTCGGCTGTGTGATATAAACAGAGAGACGTTGTCTCGACTCGCGTATTCTGAAGTGGATTGAATTTGCATGTCAAGACAAAATAATACGAAGATAAGCCTATCAATAGTATGAATTATCTTGGTGTAGATTTACAAGCTTTGAAGGATAAGCGTTAAGTAGTTAAGGAGACTAAAAAGGTATGTTACCGTCCCTTTCTTTCTAAAGGTACGATTCTTTCTTACAAACCTATACGTGTTTTCCATAACGTCTTTAGTACCCGAAAGTTGTAGTTCATGATTCTCAAAGTTCTTATGATGTCAAAGATAGATGTTTTCTATGATGATAATGATGATGATGATGATTCCATTTTTTTAGATTCCAAAGCTTGGCGGTTTTGATGTTATTATGAGATTGTTGATTTTATTTCATGATCTCCTTGATTCTACTCATTGTTGTTGATCTCACCTTATGTTACTTATTCCTTCAAGGTGAGATATAACGATGATGATTGTTCCATACGATAATAGGAGGTTACCGACCTTATGTCACTCCGATAGAGTCGTTGCCTTTAATCGGGCTCCTTGCGAATGCCACGTACTTATGTTATATATGTATATATGATATGAGAAAATACGACGGCCTTATATACGCATATATTATATGTATACGGGGTACGGAAAAGGGTGACGGCGTTATATACGCATAACCACATGATCAACGGGTATAATATGATATCGTCCCGACGCGGACGCCCGAACGCAGGATATACGGTTAAATGGACGGTCTTTCATTCTCGCGCAACATATATAATGATGATATAATAAATTTAGGATCAAAGCCGTACGTTCCGTAGTACTATTATGTTATATATGTATGAGAAATGTTTTCAGAAAAGGCTACATACGGCATCCACCTAAGAGGCATTCAGAAGTATATGTTATCTCTTTATCTCATATTAAGTTCCACATCTCTTGTTATGTTATTATTCATGCCTTATATACTCAGTACACTGTTTGTACTGACGTCCTTTCTTGTGGGCGCTGCGCTCATGCCCGGGGAAAGGTGGATGCCGATCAAACCCGTAGGTGCTTTATCACGGATTCTCGGTGAGCACTCCACTTATTTCGTAGCCGCAAATATTGGTATTACTCTTGTGTATATACTTTGGCATGGCGGTCTTGCCTCGTCTTTATGGATTCCCGTGTTCTATATAGAGGCTCGTAGAAAGATGTATGTAGCTAGATGTTCCATAACTTTATCAAAGGCATATCGTGGTATAATATTTTAAGGCACTTGTCAAATTGTGATGCATTTGTATAATTGTTAAGGATTATATAGAAATTTGTCGTTATCTTGTTGTGCATATGCCTTTACAGACCATGATACCCGTGAGCCATCTTTGTGGTCCACCTAGGGATGAGATTACAGAGGAATATTCGCAGGTGCTCAAGGTTAGGTTTTGGCGCCCGTCAGCGGCCCTCTCGATTGGTCGTGACAATTTTTCTTAAAATAAATTGAGTATATCCCCTTACATATAAGGTATTTAGGTTTGGATTTATAATATCAGATATAACTAGTTCCTTTTATATATATGATAGTAGTAGTTTTATAAAGAAAAAAAGGTTCATTTAAAGCGTGGAACAAACGGGTTTTGTCTGATGCTTGACTCATACATGGTTCGGTTAATCCGTTTAATACGCCTTCTAATGTCCTTATCTAAAACTTTATGTCTACAAATGATTTATACGGATTTTAATTTATATGTAAGAAGTCTTTACATAACCAAAAGTAACCTTTTCTTTATCCTTGTATTAAACTTAAGACCTAATACTTGTAATAAAAAGATTGTGCTTTCACGTGGCTTGGCCCGAATTTATCGAAAATTGATTAAGTGTCCGGATGTATTGATTTTTCTTCGGCCTTGGGGCCAAAATTTCAATTTTTCTATTAATGGGGCCTACCCAAAATAGTCCTTCTCTTTTTCAAAATTTTGTTAAGTGGGGTTTTAAAAATTAGCTTTAATCGGGCCTTAGCCCCAAAAATTCTCATTTTTTCCACTGGGCTTAGTCCATAAAAAGACTTTTGTTTGGTGTATGAATACACTATGTATATATATACAAATTGAAATCATTTTTTCTGACTGGGCTTAGTCCACAAAGAAATCTTTAGGAAACCGAGTTTTAAAGGAAATGCTTCTTTTGGATTTAAAAACGTCAATTTGGATTTTTCTGTAAGAAGATGGTAACAACATTTCATAATGATGTAATCCCTTTTTATCCTCTTTACTGATTTATTTACCTAGCCATTTTTACTTTCAAAATCGTTTATACTAAGCTCGAGTTTGAAAATCGTGTAGGGACCTAAAGTCGAACTAAATGGCATAGGCACCATTGTCCTAAGACTAATAGTTCATGAACATAATGATTCCAATAATATACATGAATTTTACAACTTTACCTAAGGGAACAATCAGTTGCATGCAATAAAAAGCATAAGTAAGGAAAAGGGAAGACTAGTGTGTACCAAGCCCCTAGGTGGCCATTTTCACCCATTGTTGGGCCTCTTGCATCCTTAAAAATATTAGCTTCCATTTCATTTCTTGAACTCAATTATCTTTAAAAGAATTTTCCTATCGGTCCTTTGGCCCAATAGGTTAATGACTTCTCTGAGCTGCCACGCAAAGGATGAGCAAAAAGGGGGAAAATAAAAGGAACCCGGTTAGTTTATAATTTTTTTGAACTTATCACATACGTAGATACAAGAGCACATATATCAAATTCATTCAAGGGTCATGCAATTAATATAGATGCATCTGTACTACTGGCTTTAATAGTAGGGATTTAGGTAATAGGAGGGGAAAGTCGTCACCATCCTTATTCCTGATGCCGCACAAGATCCAAGAGGTTTCATGAACCTCCAGCATGGCAGGACACCAGGGGAAGGTTTAAGACCAAACCCCAAAAGCTACCTTAGTTTCCCAGCCAATATAGCCATAAGTAGAACAAAATTCCATATTCATACAATGGTTTGTATAGACAAACATTTGGTGTATGCAATCATAACATAATCAAAGAGTATACAAAACAAATAGTCTTAGGATAGACAGAAACAAGTGATAACATATGGAGGAAGTATAACTAGAAGCAAATTTAGAGCACATAGACATAGCCTAGATAGCAACAAACTATAGGTCTAATGCTCATGGGATAGCACAGGGAAATATTCATTATGGCAACAACAGTAAAAAAGGACACATGTAGGATTCATACACAACCAGGCAAACATGCACCTAGGCTGAACTCAGGTTTCCCTAAACTCAAGTGAACATATGCAGGACTGGAGGCTATGCATAAATGACAAATTGTACTTAGAGTGATCATGATACAAGGTGGCCAAAAATAAAACAGGCTAGGACCGATTTCTTTGGTTCAAGTAAATATATACGTAAAGTGTAGCACACAAATGAGTAATCGTTGTTTCAATGTACCATGGCACCGGTGATAAATAGATTACAAACAGTCCAAGTGTGTGATAAGATGCAGACTCTTTTTTAACATTGCAAATTCAGCTTGTTAAATGGTGACAATCGTTTTTTTGACATTTTTAACTAAGTTTTATACTTTTTTTGAGTTCTTTCCTATCTCGTGTCAAGCTTAGGCATACGTGCACCCGTATTCTCTAGTTAAATATAACCATTATTCTTTATGATAGTTTGTTTACAATCTAAGTCCCCTTAAAGTTTGTTTACAATCTAAGTCCCCTTAGGTCTAATGACAGTACTTATATGGTCCCAAGGTCTTCATATGGTAAGCATGATCCCAAAAATCATAGAAGTGCCTTGGTATTCTTTATATGGAGGGGAGGTGTTATGAACCCAACCATTGCTTTGATTCTCCCTTATCCCTCTCCTCAGAACATCTTTTAAAAGGACCTTTCTAAGCCATGTGACTTTTAGCTTAGCTATAGTCCTCTAGAGTCATATGAGGTCCTGTCTCGTAAGCTATTCACAACTAGGTGTTGCCCAAATACAGATATCAATACTCACAAACAGACAAGGCTATTTAGGTATAAATAAGGACCATTCTTTGTTATCAGGGCCTAATTAAGCTTGTTGACACAAGATTTTTGACCTCTCATAATTTATTTTGACTACTTAGAGTCCTTGGATAATAAATAAAATAATTTGCACACTCACAGAGGACCTGGATGATTTTTGCATAAGTATTCAGGCCAATGCTTTACTTCTATAAATTAATAAGGGAACCTTCAAGGCTTTATTAATAAAAAATTTATCAAAGATTTTTACAACATTTTACAAAGATTTTCTATAATTCACCAAAGAACAGACATATATTTCAAACAATTGTTCATTTAATTCGAAAAATCAAGAAAATTAGATAAAAGGGGATTTATTTATTTATTTATTTTATATCCAAGGAATTTGAGTAATTAAAAGAATTTACCACTTTTACCCCTCAAGCTTTGAATCATTACTATATATGCATGTTTGTGCCAATTTTGGTAAAAATGTTTAAAATTATGATTTTTTAGCCTAATTGTTTTTATTTTGCATAAATGACCACCTCACAATTATCCAACTCATGGTTCAATACAGCTGGGGTCAATTTTGCAAATTCTGTATTCCGAATAGCCTTAATTGAAATGTCCAAGCCATGGGCAGATTAATTAAGGACGTTAATGCAAAGCAGTCTTAATTGGTTAAATTAAATACAAAAATATGGCTACATTTGCAAATAATTAATTGCAAGGATATTTCTGCAATTAATTACAAAGATTGGCCATAATTGCAACCCTCCTTCAATTAAGGGTCAATTAAGTGGCTATTTCTGCAAAATGAGTTTTTAAATCGCTTGTTAAATTAATTACGCCTTTTATTTGACCTTTTTTAATTATTTCTCACTACGACTAATTACCTTAGATGATAGCCTATTTTAATAAAATAACCCTTTTGCCCCTACGGATGTATATACGCGTGATATACACGTATATGCTCGTGTAATATACAAAACGCTTTCAAAAATAAAAAAATACATGGACCAAGTACAACCCACAAAGGGGCTGACTCGGCCCATGAAGCGTTATAATACTCCCTCAGTATACATGCAAACCCGAGGAGCCTCATTTGTTAATTTCCCTAAGGGGCTAGGGTTAACCCTAGCTGTCGCCCCTGTTCCACCACATACTCGCCACTGTTCTTGGTCATGCCCTATCGGTTGGAGGTGCAAAATGTGGAGGAGAGGAGGAAGCATTAAAAGCTTCGTCCTTATCTCACCAGAAATCGTCCAAACAAGCCTTTAGGTAAGTTTTTGCTCTGTCAAGTTGTAATATATACTCCACCATCGATCTGCTATTGTTTGGGGTGATCTTGACCGTCGTTCATTTGTCCACATCGACATTTGTGTAGGTTGTTTAGGATCTGGGGTTTTTATAAATAGAAACCCACCCATTCACGAGTAAAGAGGTCGGAAAAAAGAGAGGCAAAAATTGAGTTTTGAAATTAAAATCTAATTTCGAAACCATAAACTGCCTAGTATAGTTTTTGGGGCTTTGAACTTAGATTTGAAACCCTTTAGTTGCTAAAATTTATTTTCTTGCTTTGTTTTTCTGGTATTGTGGTTCGAGTTTGAGGAGGATTTTGTCTTCAAATCCGTTCTTGGTCTTGGATGCGTCTAAAAAAGGTAACTCTCTATCTTATTGGTGATTTTTGTTAATTTCTCGCTTATTTTTATAATGTTTATTTAGTTAAATGTTAATTTGGTAATTACTGTTGGTTTCTTGATTATTTTCAGGGTAGTTATTTAATTAACCTAGTGATTCCGGTTGATTTATTGCTTACTTTTGTGGTGGTCGTTTAGTGAAATGTCGACTTGTTAATATCTGTAAGTTCTTACTTATTTTTGATAGTTACTTAGTTAGGAAAAAACCTTGTTAACTCTTGTTAAAGCCTACTGTCTATTTTGTGTGTATGGTGAGTAACTTAATTGAATGTTATCTTGTGTACTGATCTTGTCCATGTATCTTGCTGTTTCATTCCAATAATTATAGTAAGTTACTAATGAACCTCTTAGTCTCATTTTTGCTGACTTGTTGGTCTTTTAAGTGGTTCTGGTGAGGTGCTTTTGTGATAAGTGTCAATTGTGATTTCATTGCTTACTTAGATGATGAAGTATGAGTTTAAAATAAAGGGTGATATAGGTTAATCTCACTGATCTCTACTGATTCAAACTAGTTGTTGTGAATCACTTAGTCTAGATATCACCTAGAGTTCAAGTTTGCTAGTTACTTACTAATTTGAATGATTGCCATAAGAGTGTTTAGTCAAAACATGATAAGTATTAAGCTGTCAATTTACGGTCCATTGAAAACAAGTATAGTTAGTTATTCAGTTAAAAAGAATGATGAGTGGTTTTAGGGTCGGCTCACTGATCACATAGGTATGAAAACTGGGTAAAAGTGTGATTGTGGGAAGGTTTAAGTCTAGAATGTTTTTTTGTTGTTGGTTCACTCCCTATAATTGCCTTACTAAATGGATCTAGTTTGCTAGCCTAATTTATTCACATAGTTATCATAAGGGGTTTAATGGAGTCAATGTAAATGTCAACATAAGTGTGTGTCATTTTACTGCCTTCTACTAATGTGCTTTGAGTGTTTGCTTGATTAATCAAGAGCTAAGTAATAAAAATGTGAGTTCTATGTCATTTCTTCTTTTCTCCACAAACCTGTTTATTACAAAGCTATTTTGGGTCAACATTGACTAACTAAAAAAGGGAAAAGGGTCATTCTATATGCTAATCTTCATATAATTAGTTCCTTTGTACTTTTTTTCTTTTTCTAAACAGTAGACTATGGCTTATAATTTTTCATTACACTAGTATTGTGCTTTGACTACCCTGGTGTCATGGTTGTAAAATGATGTTTAAACTTTGAAGCCTGGTATTTATTTTACTCAAAATACCAAAACAGGTTCACATATTTCTCTGCCTAGGTCTGAGTGGAGCTTGTTTTCCTTTTCTACCTTACACCTATGTGTTTAATCACTAAGGAGATGCTTTGGTGAGTGTCCTATGGTTTCAGTTGATCTTCTTCATGTCTATGTGATACTATGGTCTTTTGTTGCCCCTGCTAGTTCTGTCTTGCCTACTATGTCTGTTCTTGGCATTACTGTCTGAATTTCCACAAGTTGTGTACCTAAAGTCACTCATTTTTGGGAGGAGCATCAAGTGTTATTTTTTTTGTGGAGGGGGGGGGGGGGGCTTAGACCACTTAACTTTAGGATGTTGTCTATTCTTTTCTTCTTTGTCAATTTTTTTTTCTACTGTAAGCTGCTTCCTAAGTTGTAAATTCCAGCTAAAGTATAATGATGAAGTGGCTAGCCCAGTCTGTGACCAAATGTCGCTCTCATCTTTGACCATTCTTGGGACTTTGACTTAGTATTACTCTGCAGTTCTCTAGATCACACTAGGACTAGTGGCACACATTTGCTTTGTTTTATTTTGTTGTCCGAAATATTGTTTGAACCCCATTTGTTCGTGACTATGTGTGTTGTTTCTTTGCTTATACTTTGTCTTGTGGCCCTCCCATGGAATAGAGCTAGGACCAAACTGTTGTGAGTCATTTGAAGTTCCCAGCCTTGTGTTTTACTTACCCTGTACCTATTTCACATTACCATTGATCCTGTACTTATTTGCACCTGTAGAGTGAAACCTTTTTTTTTTTCTATTTTCATACTTTGATCTTGTCCTAGTTGCTGTATCTGTGTGTGTGATTCATGACCTCCTGACCCTTTCTCCAGGTCCTGCATCTATTTTTTGCTTGCTAGCTTCACTTGTATGCTTGTCTTTGTCTTCTTTTACCCCTATGGACATGAGTTGCATACCCATGCTACTCTATGCTATTGTTTCCTTTTGACTTTTGCATGACACTCCTGCTCCTTTTGACTTGTTTTCTTCTGTGCTTTCTTCTCTCCTACTTCTCATTCTAGGGAAACACTATGCATGCTTGTTTTGTGTAATCACATGGCCTCCAAGGCACTTCATTTTGCTTAGTATTGTTACCTACACTTGGTCATGCACCCTGTGACTAGAACTTAATCCCTGTATTGCATGCATGAGTGTGTTGAGCTCTCATCCAAGTTGCAGTGCCATTGTTAACTCCAAACCCATGATGAGTCTGTTACTGTGCCTCCTCATACTTAAGAGTATTCACCTCTGCATCCTTACTGTGTGAAATCACACTCCACTTAGCTCTGCATTGATGTCTTGAGTTGGTTGTCAACTTGATTTGCCTTTGCCTATCCCTAAGATGCCATGACTAGCTATCACCCTATAGTACTCATTTGACTCTCTTCAATCTGTTTAAGTCTGTGATCATGGTTGATGTTCATACTCCTCTGAATAAGTTTAAACATACCTCTTTTCATTTTAGTGTGCATACTTGACATACCTACCTAAGTCTAGTCATATTTGGCTTAACTGGTTGAGGTTGGCTACTATCTGCTGGATATGAGATGCTTCTATTTGAATTAAGTTTGTCATTTAATTTTAAGGTGCACCTTTACCCATCATGTTTGTCCTCTGATCATATGTACCTACAGCCTATACTTTCTTTTACTATTCAATGTTACCTGCTCTTGCTGAGACTCTAAGTCCACTCATGAGATGGTCTTTGTTTGGTTTGTTTTGCTTGTCCTTGGCAACTGCCTGTTTTCTTCCCTTTTGCCTTTGTTTGCAACTGCTGGTGCTGTTTGCCTTTGCCCTTTTAAAGAAATTGTGTTTGATTTGTCAAGTGCCATTTTGTGACATCAAGGTTCTCTATAATGTCAGCTTCAGTGTATATACTTGTATATTGCTCCCTGGCTGCTTATTGAAATTGCACCAACTCCTAGCATGTTACTTGTATGTCCATAGCATTTCTGGTTCTGTGCTCTCTCTGTCCTCTCTCAATAAGACCAAAATAAATCTAAGGCCAAGTATGGTAATTCGGGGTTGTCTTAATCTCTCGGTGTTAGCCATGCCTGGGGTTCTTCGAAATCCCTTGGAACTTGTGCGACATCGAAAATACGGGATTATGACCTAGTCTCCATGCCATTCTAAGTCTTAGGATAATTTGAGCGTCATTCGAGTAGGCGAAGGGGTAAGTATGGATCAAGTGTGGATTGCCTTATATATATATGTGTGTGTGTGTGTGTATGTGTGTATACTTTATCTTATATGCATGTGTGTGTATTTATAAATTTAGTCATTTACCTTAGTGATAAGTTCAGTGATTATAAACTAACCGGTGTTTTCTTTTCTCGCCTCCTCCTACCACGCGGCCGCTCGGGTCACAAATGCTTTAAACCACCCCTTGGGCCTGAGGCCCAAGTGGGAATACTACTTCAACACAGAGTCCGGGAAGGAAAAGAGGATAGCGAGGCGCGCAGAAGGCCCAGCCATGAGTGAAAATGGACAACTAGGGGCTTGGTACGCCCCTAGCCTAATTTAGTCTCGTTATATTTATTTGTTGTCCTATTCCTAACTTGATGAACTTGTAAAAATGTGTATTCAAACTCATTTTAAAGTGGAAAATCCTTATGATTGGAATTAGACGTCTCAGGACAACGGTTCTTATGCCGTTTAGTCGACTTTAGGTCCCTGTACGCGATTTTTTCAAAACCACGGACTCAAACAAAATTTATTTTTCTTTTCCTTCTTTTCTTACAACTAAGTATCAAAATGAGACTTTTTCAAAACTGCTTTCAAAATAAATCACTATTGATTTTCTGAGTTTAAATAGCAAATCATGTTTTATATAATAAAGCTATTTCACAAAAAATGAGTTAACTAACTTAATGCCTACTCCAAATTGAATTTTCAAGTTCAGTTTTAAATAGACAGATTTAACGCAATGGGCTTTAACCTATATAACTTCATTGATAAGTGGCAAAACCCCTTTTGACAAAATATTGGACCAAGTTTTTAACATAAACAAAACCAAATTTTCTTACCAAGTTATGAATACTCATTTCTGGAAAATAGAGACAAATGAAGGGTTTTTTTTTAGCACGAAACACTGTTTTTGGCCCAAAGTTGGCCCAAATTAGTTTACATGTTCGGACGGGTTATACACGTTCAAATATAAAATGCCTTTATAAACATTTAAGAACCTACGCGTAATATAAAGTTTCGGGTAAGACTGAAACGTACCAATACGAATCAACCCGAGCGCCGATGCATGAGTATAAAATAAATAACATATAAATAACATTTCCTTTACATTTTTTTACAAACTTATACTTATTCCTTATATATAAAAGGAAACTACTTATACTCGGTGTCACGACCTGACTAGGAGGCCATGATGGGTACCCGGAGCTGACTACCGAGCACCACTCATTATGCCATTCATCATACTTATCCTGGACACATATAATCTAGAAGGTAACACATGCATATATATAAGCCCTCACGGCTGCAAAAATGCTGTACAAATGTATAATGTAATCATCATGGGACATCTAATATCCATACATACGCATCTACGAGCCTCTACTAGAGTACTAAGACATAAGGACGGGACAGGACCCCGTCGTGCCATATATACACAAAATAACATCTCAAAAATGGCACCTCCGGAATAGTGGAGTGCTCCTGTAAATCTGTTGAGTAGCTCCTAGGAATCTAGGCCACCACCCTGTCTACCTGAGGGCATGATCACAGCGTCCAAAAAGTAAGGACGTCAGTACGAACATTGCACTGAGTATGTAAGACATGAATAATAATAACATATCTAAGAAATAAGGGAACATCAAGTAAGGGAACAACCTGAAACTGAATGTCACTTAAGACGAAATAATGCATGCTGACTGATATCGCAAACAACATCATATCAAGTATGTATATATATAAGCTACCCGACCACATAGGTACAATGTGATCATCATTAGCCCGCGTCCAGGCCTCCCGCGTCCGGGGTAAACATCTCATGCTGCCCACTAGTGGTGTCTGCCCAGGCCATCTAGACATGGTGTACATGCCGCCTGCCTTAGCAGTGTCTGCCCGGCCATAGAGGCACGATGTAATCTCATCATCATATACTTATCACAAAGCATGCATAAAAAAATACTCAAGGACAAGCTATAACTCTATCGGGGTGACGTAAGGTCGAGAACCCCGATTCCATTATGGAGTAGTCATAACCATCATGCCTCACCTTGAAAGAACTAGCATTATAAGGTGAGTCTAGCAAAAATGAACAACATCAAGGAAATCATTAGCTTCATAAGAATATCATATCATAAGCTTTGGTATCTCTAGACTTAGACTTATTATCATCATTGTCATATTCACGACGCATCTCTTATCTTTATTTCATGAAGAGCTCTTGATAATCATCAACTCATAGATTCCGAAATATAAGAAAGATCATGGAAAGTTAAAGGAAGTCATATTATAGGAATCATTCCTTGGAAAAAGAAGGGACTAGCCTCACATACCTTTTCGCCTTTCTAACTTGCCAACTAAATGCTTCCTTCCAAGTTCGTAATTCTATATTCAAGGGAATTTGTGCTAAGATTTGATAATCGATAACATGCTTAAGCTTAAACTAAAGCTAATGAAAATTGGGCAGCATCTCCTTTGTTTCTACAACTTACTCCATATGATATAACGACTCCCAAACATTCATAACAACATTCATAATATCGTAATCAACAACTTCTTCAAGTTCAACGTTATTCAATTCCCACAATTCCTTACCAAAATGATTCATGACCATAACTATGGCATAACACCATAAGCGTTCTCATATTATGCTTTCGTAACGTCATTTGTATCATCTACAATAAGATTTTACTCATAATATATCAAGGGTCATGATTCATGTTAAACTACTATTCAAGAATACCATTATTTTCACATTTGAGCTCCATATTCTACTTTCTTCCATAATCCAAGTCTTTCAGCCCCTTAATATTCTAAATAACATGAAATGATCATAAATCTCACCTTTGATAGTGTAGGAACGAGTTGTGGATGGAAATGGTTCACTTGAAGAAAACGCTAGCTTCACTTCTAAGAGATTTCTTGACTTCTAGCAACCCTAACGAGTTTCCTTGCACTTGATTTCCTTGGATTAATGATGTTGATCTTTGATTTCCTTTAAATTATTGTAGATGAAAGGTGTGGAATGTTCTAGAGGTTAAGAGAGAAGTGGTGAAGTTGGAAGAATGAAAAATTAGAAGTGGGATCACATTTTTATACTTGAAAAATACTCAGCCCGTCGGGTGTTATACGGACCCTTATACGGTCCGTATAAGTGATCGTATTTCACCATCAGGGATTTTGCTTTCCTGTTGGGGGTTATACGGACCCTTATACGGACCGTATAAAGTTATACGGACCGTATAAGTGGTCGTATAACTCCAATTTTTCGAAGTTCATCTCATCGTTTCGTTTGATCTCCAATCCTTATGGAACCTTCTTAGCAATTCATTAACAATATAAGGAGCATTATAACTCTTCCTCAAGACATTATAAATCCACATTAGCTCGGTACTTTGCAAACCCTTCTTCAAAACATGACTTATGCTTGACATTCTTTAACGAACTTTCTTCTCTTGCCTCAAATGCCTTTGGAATCTTAATTAGAACCGTTAAATAACACTTCTTACTTGTAGAAACACCATATACTTATTACCCTGCGTTAGTCTATCTACCATACGTCGACATGAAATTTTTCGAGGCATAACATTCTTCCCCCCTTTAAAAACATTCGTCCTCGAATGTCAAGTTCTCGGAAATTCTATAAAAATTTCACCAGAGTTTCTCCTGTAATATGGCGCTGCCATCCTGTCACAAGAGCCCACAATAACATCGTCTCACCAGGCTACAACATAATAGCAATAAATTATGGCCACACACGACCAAAAGCATAAAAAGAAAGCATACATACCTCATAATATTGACGTCTCATCTTGAATCTCTTCCAGGGGTGGAAACAATTGCAGGTACTTGGACTTCATACTTTCTTCCGCTTCCCAAGTCATTTCTTCTCTTTAAGATAAAAGCTTGCATAATCTTCCGCTGAATATATGGTTTTGACTGGAAGAAAATGAGCTGATTTCGTGAGTCTGTCAACAATCACCCATATGGAGTCATATTTTCGCCGAGAGCGAGGCAAACCTACAATGAAATCCATGTTAATCACTTCCCATTTTTAGGCTGGAATTTTCATCGCTTGCAATAATCCTCCTGGCTTTTGATGCTCGATTTTCACTTGTTGACAATTTGGACATTGAGCTACAAATTCTGCTATATCTTTCTTCATTCCATCCCACCAATATATTAGCTTAAGATTGTGATACATCTTTGTCGCTCCTGGGTGAATGGAATACCGAGAGCAATGAGCTTCTTCTAAAATTCGACGACGTAGTCCTGCAACATTTGAAACACATAGTCTGTCTCGGTACCTAAGAACTCCATCTGCAGAAACTTCAAATGGCGACTTCTCTTTCTTAGGAAGTGTATCTCGATAGTGACCCAACTGAGGGTCTTCATATTGGCACTCTCTCACCTCCATATCTAAGGAAGAAACAACTGGGTTGTGAATACTAATTCTTGCATCGCCTGAATCAATTAGACGAACTACGAGGCTGGCTAGCTGGTGGAGCTGACGAATCAATTCTTTCTTCTCCGGAGGAACCTCACATAGACTACCCATTGACTTGCGGCTAAGTGCATCAGCTACTATATTTGCCTTTCTGGGGTGGTATAAAATACTCACATCATAATCCTTTAATAACTCTAGCCACCGTCTCTACCGAAGATTCAACCCCTTCTGCTTGAAAATATACTGGAGACTCTTGTGATCTGTATAAATATCAACACAAACGCAATACAAATAGTGTCTCCATATCTTTAATGCATGAATAACCGCGGCCAATTCAAGATCATGGGTCGGATAGTTCTTTTCATGTTTCCGCAACTGCCGGGAAGCATAGGCAATGACTTTACCATGCTGCATCAATACACAGCCTAATCCGACACCGGAGGTATCACAATAAACAACATAACCATCTGGCCCTTCTGGGAGTGTCAGGACCGGGGCTGAAGTTAATCTATCCTTCAATTCTTGAAAACTGCGTTCACAAGGATCAGTCTACTAGAATTTTGCTGATTTCTGAGTTAACTTTATCAAGGATGCTGAAATAGAGAAAAACCCTTCCACAAATCTTCTATAATAACCTGTCAGTCCCAGAAAGCAACGGACTTTTGTAGGCGTTGTAGGCCTTGGCCAAGTCTTCACAACCTCAATTTTCTGAACATCTACTCGAATGCCATCCGCTGAGACAATATGGCCCAGAAAAGTCACAGAATTTAGCCAAAATTCGCATTTTGAAAATTTTGCATACAATTCTCGAGTCCGAAGAATTCCAAGGACAATACGCAAATGGTCTGCATGCTCTGTTTCTGACCAAGAATATACTAAGATGTCATTGATGAACACGATCAAAAAAAGGTCCAGAAAGGGCCTGAATACATTATTTATCAGATTCATAAATACCGCCGGAGCATTAGTCAACCCAAATGACATCACCCTAAATTCATAGTGGCCATATCTTGTTCTAAAAGCTGTTTTGGGAATATCTTCTTCTCTAACTCTCACTTGGTGATACCCCGATCTTAGATCAATTTTGAAAAACCATTTGGCACCCTGTAATTGGTCAAACGGATCATCGATTCTTGGAAGTGGATATTTATTCTTTATTATTACCTTGTTCAACTGTTTATAATCTATGCACATCCGTAGGGAACCATCTTTCTTTCTCACAAACAGAACAGGTGCTCCCCACGGTGATGAACTGGGCCTAATAAATCCCTTCTCAAGCAAATCTTTCAGTTGTGCCTTTAGCTCTTTCAATTCTGCAGGAGCCATTTGGTAAGGAGGAATAGAGATTGGTTTAGTATCCGGTAACACATCAATAGCGAAGTCAATCTCTCTTTCCGGAGGAAGGCTTGGAAGTTCATCTGGAAATACATCCGGGAATTCATTTACTACCGGGACGGATTGAAAAGTCGGTGGCTTTGCTTCGGTGTCATGAACTCGGACTAGGTGATAAACATAGCCTTTAGCTATCATCTTCCTTGCCTTAGGTAGGAAATAAACCTACCTCTTGGAGACGCTGTATTGTCTTTCCATTCAAGTACAGGTTCTCCCGGGAATTGGAATCGAACTATTTTCGTTCTACAATCCACATTAGCATAATAAGAGACCAACCAATCCATGCTCATAATCACATCAAAATCTAACATTTCTAGTTCAATCAAATCAGCTGTAGTCTGGTGATCACACACCACAATCACACAATTTTGATACACCTGCCTCGCCATTACTGGATCACCAACCGGAGTAGATACCTCGAAAGGCTTAATTGGCTCGAGTGTCACCCCGATACGGCTAGCAATATAGGGAGTAATATAAGACAACGTAGAATTCGGATCAATCAATGCATAAACGTCATGAGAAAATATAGATAGAATACATGTAACCACATCCGGGGAGGACTCAAGATCCTATCGTCTGGCTAAAGCATAAATACAGGGCTGGGTGCTACCTGAATTAGATGCTTCCCCTCTGCCCTTACCACGGCCTGCTGGAATCTGGAGAGTCTGCCCTATCGGGTGCACAGACGAGGAGGAACCAGCTGCTGATCCTGTGGGCTGAGCCCCAACTCTACCACCCATCGATGGACAATCGCGCATCATATGCCTAACCTGACCACAGGCATAGCAAGCATCTGAACCTCGGCGACACTGACCGGAATGTAATCTACCGCACTGGCTACATCGCGGCACCAGTGGTCTCCGCTGGCTAGGATCACCTCTAAACTAAGAACCTGAGACTCTCGAACTCTGACCCTGTCCAGAATAAATGGGGCGATCAAATCTCCTGCTCGCAAATCGAGGAGGTACACTCATCGCGGACTGGCCCGAATATCTGGAATACTGTTGCCACTGACCCTCTCTATACTCACTACTAACACCGGCAGATCTAGCCCTCTTGCTCTTTCCTCTATCAATATCACGCTCACCCCTCTGCGGCTGTTGTTGCTCCTCTAAATTCTGGGCGTGGGCCTGAATACGGGAAATATCCATCCCCTCTTGCAATGAAGCTACCAAGCAGTCTTTGAACAAATGCGGCCCTAAGCCATTCACGAATCGATGTACTCTATCTCCCATGTCAGCTACCATAGTCGGAGCATATCTAGCCAATGAATTAAAGTGAAGGCTATACTCCCGGGCACTTATATTCCTTTGCTTATGATTCAAGAATTTATCTGCTCTGGCCCGTCGGACCTTGGGTGGCAAATAATGGCCAATAAAAGCTTTTATGAACTCTTACCAAATCGGGAGAGGTGCATCCTCTCCTCTTGAAGAGATCTAGTTGTTATACCAAAGAACCACCATATCCCGGAGTCTATAAGATGCCAACTCTACCGATTCAGTATTGGGGGCATGGATGATTCTCAACGTTCTCAGCATTTCATCAATAAAACCTTGCGGGTCTTCATCCGGCTTTGACCCGAAAAATTCAGGGGGATTCAAACTCATGAAATCACGGGCTCTAGCACTAGTTGCCCTATCACCTGGACCCGTACTCTACCGCTGTGCCTGAGCAAAGAACTAACTATGTCAATAACTGAATAGCCTCGGTCATTTGTTGACCCGAAGCATCCGGTGGAGGAACTGGAGGCATAGGAGCCGGAGTTAAAGCCCCCTTTTGTTCTTCTAGAATGGGCGGAGTGTGAGAGGTACTGGATGGAGCCTCATTTTAGGATTCACCTTCTTCTACATTCGTTGGTGGCTCCCTTTCCATTCGCCGTGCTGTAGTAGCCTTGCCCTTCTGGGCGGCTGTGGCTTTTCTTTTTTCCAGCATCAGTGAAATCATAACGCACAATTAGGAAGGAGAAAACCTTATAACATGGTTCTATGTCACGATCTAATAAGAAGAAGAATGGTCATTTTTCCTAAATGACCCGCAGCCTCTTGTTTATAAGTGTGGCGTGCTTCACACCCATAAACGAGACTCTGCGGGACACGGCTCGTAGACACACCCTAGGATGGAACTGCTCTGATACCACTTCTGTCACGACCTGACTAGGGAGCCATGACGGGTACCCGAAGCTGACTACCAAGCACCACTCATTATGCTATTCATCATACTTATCCTGGACATATATAATCTCGAAGGTAACACATGCATATATATAAGCCCTCATGCAAAAATGCTATACAAATGTACAATGTAGTCATCATGGGACATCTACTACCCACACATATGCATTTGCAAGCCTCTACTAGAGTACTAAGACATAAGAATGGGACAGGACCCCGTCGTGCCCAAAATATATACATAAAATAACATCTCAAAATGGCACCTCCGGAATAGTGGAGTGCTCCTATAAATCTGCTGAGTAGCTCCTAGGAATCTGGGCCACCACCCTGTCTACCTGTGAGCATGAACACAACGTCTAAAAAGAAAGGACGTCAATACAAACATTATACTGAGTATGTAAGGCATGAATAATAATAACATTATTAAGAAATAAGGGAACATCAAGTTAGGGAACAACCTGGAACTGAATGTCACTTAAGACGAAATAATGCATGCTGACTTACATCGTAAACAACATCATATCAAGTATGTATATGTATAAGTTACCCGACCATATAGGTACGGTGTGATCATCATTAGCCCGCGTCCAGGCCTCCAGCGTTCGGGGTAAACATCTCATACCGCCCACTAGTGGTGTCTGCCCATGCCATATAGACATGGTGTACATGCCGCCCACCTTAGCGGTGTCTGCCCGGCCATATAGGCACGGTGTAATCTCATCATCATATACTTATCACAAAGCATGCATAAAAAAAAACTCAAGGAGAAGCTATAACTCTATCGGGGTGACGTAAGGTCGAGAACCCCGATTCCGTTATGGAGTAGTCATAATCAGCATGCCTCACCTTGAAGGAAATAGCATTATAAGGTGCGTCTAGCAACAATGAACAACATCAAGGAATCATTAGCTTCATAAGAATACCGTATCATAAGCTTTGGTATCTCTAGACTTAGACTTATCATCATCATTGTCATATTCACGACGCATCTCTTATCTTTATTTCATGAAGAGCTCTTGATAATCATCGACTCATAGATTCCGGAATATAAGAAAGATCATGGAAAGTTAAAGGAAGTCATATTATAGGAATCATGCCTTGGAAAAAGAAGGGACTAGCCTCACATACCTTTTCGCCTTTCTAACTTGTTGACTAAACGCTTTCTTCCAAGTTCGTAATTCTACATTCAAGGGAATATGTGCTAAGATTAGATAATTGATAACATGCTTAAGCTTAAACTAAAGCTAATGAAAATTGGGAAGCATCTCCTTTTTTTCTACAACTTTCTCCATATGATATAACAACTCCCAAAACATCCATAACAATATTCATAATATCGTAATCAACAACTTCTTCAAGTTCAACGTTATTCAATTCCCACAATTCCTTACCAAAATAATTCATGACCATAACTATGCCATAACACCGTATGCATTCTCATATTATACTTCCGTAACGTCATTTGTATCATCTACAACAAGAATGTACTCATAATATATCAAGGGTCATGATTCATGTTAAACTACTATTCAAGAATACCATTATTTTCACATTTGAGCTCCATATTCTACTTTCTTCTATAATCCAAGTCTTTCAGCCCCTCAATATTCTAAATAACCTGAAATGATCATAAATCTCACCTTTGATGGTGTAGGAACGAGTTTTGGATGGAAATGGTTCACTTGAAGAAAACCCTAGCTTCACTTCCAAGAGATTTCTTGACTTCTAGCAACCCTAATGAGTTTCCTTGCACTTGATTTCCTTGGATTAATGATGTTGATCTTTGATTTCCTTTAAATTCTTATCGACGAAATGTGTGGAATGTTCTAGATGTTTAGAGAGAAGTGGTGTAGTTGGAAGAATGAAAAATTAGAAGTGGGATCACATTTTTATACTTGGAAAATACTCAGCCGTCGGGTGTTATACGGACTTTTATACGGTCTGTATAATATTATACGGTCCATATAAGTGATCGTATTTCACCATTAAGGATTTTTCTTTCCTGTTGGGGGTTATACGGACCGTATAAAGTTATACGGTCCGTATAAACGCTAATTTTTTGAAGTTCATCTCATCGTTTCGTTTGATCTCCAATCCTTATGGAACCTTCTTAGCACTTGTTTAGCACTTCATTAACAATCTAAGGAGCGTTATAACTCTTTCTCAAGACATTATTAAATCCACATTAGCTCAGTACTTTGCAAACCCTTCTTCAAAACACGACTTATGCTTGACATTCTTTAACAGACTTCTCTTGCCTCAAATGCCTTTGGAATCTTAATTAGAACCGTTAAATACCACTTCTTACTTGTAGAAACACCATATATTTCTTACCCTGCGTTAGTCTATCTACCATATGATGACATGAAATTTTTCGAGGCATAACACTCGGATGATATAAATCCGAAACTACAATAACTTTATAAATAAAGGGGATATATTCTTCTAAAATATAGGATATGCATTACAGTTCTTTTTGCGGGAAAATAAACACAAAAATAACCAATTCAAGCAAATACTCATACACTGGAATTCAAAGGTCAACCGTATAGTACGGATCCTTAATCATGGGGTGCCTAACACCTTTCCTAGGGGATCATCAGAACACTTACCTAGAACTCTGGATTACGAAGGTTTTTTTCACTGTATTTGAATAAACCCTTCAAAATTGATTTTTCTAATTTCCTAAACATTAGGTGGCGACTCTTTTCAAAAACAAAGTCCGAAAGAGCACCAACAAGTTCGTAGTAGCCTTTTTACGCCCTAAACCTGCGTGAAAAAGCAAACTATTTCATATGGCGACTCTTCTGGGAACTTGTTTGGTTCTAACCATAAGGATTCCAGTATAATATGTGTATATTCTTTATAAGCTTCTTATGTTTTTACTTTTCTACAATTATTAACTGTCATTGCATGCATATCATAACTTCGCCACTACTGGCATTTATTTTACAATTTGTTCCAAAGGCGACTTCGCGGAGCATGCGGTCGATCCTTCACTATAAAACCAAAATTTTCTCTTGGAACCGTTATGAGGCGGGGTTGTTACGCGGTCGTCCAACAGCCCTAGTGGCTCAGCCCCAGTTGTCCGCTCAAGTTCCCGATCATTCGTGAAAAATCGCTCTAGAAAAACTAAGATAGAGCTAAGCCAAATCCTTACTGAACAAAAGCATTTATACCTAGATGGGTCTTGGGTATCTCAGACCTACCTAAGGCTCATTAAGAGTGACTACCCCGTGTTTGGATGGTCTATAACCCGAAAAATACCGCATCTCATTTATGTGTTATGTGGAAACCTGTTTGTGCCTATGTGTAATGACCCGTTTGGTCGTTTAGCACTTTTGAAATCGTTTTGCTAAAATACCCTTTCCGTAGCTTTAAATGATATTCTTAACTTGCAGGGATAGGTGGCGGTTATATAATTGATGGGTAATTCTTGAAATATATTTATTTAATGTGTGTGAATAGCTATTTATAGGAATATGAGTTGCACACATATAAGGTATAATTTAATAAATAGAGTATTGGACGAAGTATGTAAATTTTTAAAGTACTCAAAGTGGCCAAGTGAATAAATGAAGTGGATCAATATTGTAATAAGCTATTAGGCCAGGACCACCTGATATTCCTTACGTGCAAGGGAGTTAAGGGTTATATCTAGTCCTCAAATCAGTATATGATCTGAAAAGAGAAACAATTATAGGGCAGTTACATTTCAACTGTGCACAAAAAGTCAGGGAGCATCAATTTGTCAAACTTCACAAGGCATCAGGTACTATTGTAACCTTTATTGCAGAGAGTTGGTGTGATGTTGTACTATTTATGTTGACATTCATTGAGTAACGGGTTGGCTAATAATTGGACCGTAATAATTAATACTAAATGATGGGCCATTGTGATTAGAATAATTATTCATCCAATGATTAGCATCAAATTTAAGTTGCAGTGAATTTCCATTTCAATTTCGTTGTACTGTAAGGGCTTACTTTAAGATATCTTTAATAGTACATATCATGTTTGATGTACCATTTTGATTAAGTGATGATGATTAGTTAATGTAATGAAGGCTAATGATTATTTCATGATGGATTAATTGCTAACAGTAAAGATGAATGGAGCAAATACTATTGTACGAAAAGGATGGTTCTTAGATACTACTTTCCGAAATTTTCATGGGTTTGAATATTTCTCATATGATTTCTATTCCGTGACTACATTTTGATATATTGGGTATATGTAACTACATATTAGGTGTGTTGGCCATATAAACACCGTTAAATTCATGATATTTGAGATGTGGGAAGTTAGATTTTATCCTAAGTTAAGATTTTGAGGTAATTGAAAGTTTTGAGCCCTAGTCTTAACAGATGAGAATTAATTATTTGAGAGTCTATTTATGGATGAAATTGACTAATTTTCTGGATATATGACCCATAGGTTATGGGTGATATGATTTTCTAATAAAATGCCAGTTTTGCCCTTGTGGGCCCACGGAAGCTTTTTAGGTGGTTTTTGGGTTTCGAATATAAGTATGGAAATATGGGTGTCCTTAGATTCGTATTCTAATGTAAATCGCATATGTGATAGACTTTGATCATTCAGAGGCTCTCCGCAAAGGGAAGGCTTTGGTTTGATCATTTGTGCACCCGCTCGGCCTTCGAGGTAGGTTATGGTCTACTTTAATTAGACTTTAATTAGAGAATCGTATGTAGTTGTAGAAATTGACTGGGATAGCATGTTAGGCCCTCGGGCATGGAGTGGAGGTGAATTCCAATTAAGTTGGTTCTATCAGCTGTTTTGTGGGCTTGTCGCCATAGGTGATTATCACCTATTTGTATCTCCGTCACATACTAGCTCACTCATCACGTGGAAAGGAATCGTAATATTGAAAATTGAACAGGGGACAATATTATGACTTGTAATTGTTGATTGTATATTGGTGATATTGCTGAGACTAATATCATGCATGACATGCTTTCCATATTATTCTTGTGATGATGGTGAGATGAGTGATTGAGAGACTCCGATGTCTTTGCCGGAGATTGAGAGTGACAGAGAGACTGTGAGGTCTTTGCAAGAGATTGAGAGTGATTGATAGCCTTCGAGGTTTCTGCCGGAGAGCATGAGCGGTACATGGACTTCGCGGGTCCTCCATGGGTCATGGCTTTAAGGCACTGCCCTTAGCATGTGTGTACGAGAGTGGAGTGAGAGAGGAGACTGTTGCATTGCATTGCATTCATCCACTCATATATTTGACTGGTCATTTGGTGAACTATCTATCTTGGTTGATTTCATGATTTCTTTACACTTTACTTATATATGATACGTGACCATACCTGTTTGCTTTATGTGCTACTTGTTAGTTTCCACTTCTTCATGCGTTATCTAATCATTGTCGGCCTATGATGCTCACCGATACTAGTGTTGTACTGATACTACTCTTGCTGCACTTTTGTTGAGTGCAGAGTACGATCCAGCTCCGCCTACGCCCGTGGTCGATACGCGAGGGTGACATCTTTCGATCATTCAGGGTGAGCTACTTGGTCATCCGTGGCCCCTGAAGGACCTTCTTTATTTATTTCTATTTTTGTATTCTACAGACAATATGTAGCCTTCAGGTATTTTCAAACTTATATTCTGGACTATGTTTAGCGCTCTTATACCCTTTGACCAGATTTTGGGGATGTCGTGACATTTCTAGTGATGATAAGTATTTAAGACTTGATAACTTCTTCTTCTTTAATTTTCTGCTTATTTAACTTGATTAATGGAAATATGGTTCGCCTACTCGGAGGGATAGTGTGGGTTCCACCATGACTCGCGAATTGGGTTGTGACACTATGTGATGAACTATTGATCCTATGGGGATGGGGGGAATCTTAACTGTGTTTTGTTTTGTACTTGGAACGAATAATCCGTTATGACATCATTGTTGAGGGCTTGATATGAATGCTTAGGGGATGCTCTCCAGAGAATAATCAACTGCACTTTAAGACACTTGCCTCCATAATGACAATGAAAGGTCACCGCGAGATGATAGAAGTGTTGGCGGGGTTTGGGGTTGATGAAGAAATGTTGTTCCATTTCAGTGATATTGAAATGACCCCTACCCTAGAAGAGATTAGAAATGCCATAGACAGTAATGGAACCTGTCTGAGGAGGCGACACAAGCCGAACCACAATCTATTGTTCCCGCACAAGCCCACCATTAGCCAAATTATGAGATTTCATTCCCTGACTAAAGCTTCCTAGGCACAAGGGCCCACTGTAGGCTTCAGGGATCTATACTGCAGGTTTGGAGATGTCACCGGATACACCCTATATTGAAGAGAATTCAGGAGTCGAGAAGAGTGGGAAGCTGCTAGACCTTTAGCCTTTGCCATAGCCTTGTTAGGCATTATGGTTTTTCCACAGGATGAGTCATTGGCCATAGACACCAAGGTGATATACCTGGACCATGCAATCTTCCACGGGATAATCAAGGATCAAGAGATGAGGTATTTTGACCTGGCACCCATCATATTCTCTAACATCTTCCGAGCTCTTGACAAATGCCGAAGTTGCTTCCGATATTTCCAAGGGTGCAATATGTTGTTGCAATGGTGGATCATCAAACACCTTAACATGGCCAAATAGGTTCAGGGTTGGAGTCGACAGAATCGGATAGACCACCTCGTGAATTACTGTCCAAATTTCGAGTTTATGTCCAAAAATTTCTGGGCTGAATTCCTCACCGACTTGACTGAAAATCGAATTCGTTGGATGTTCCCTGATTTTATATCCGAGATTGTGGTAGTTCGAGGTAAGAATTTCCCTTTTGTACCGCTAGTCAGGATTTGAGGAATTCGTCCTTACTATCCATCCCGAGTCTTAAGACAATTCGACACAAGATAAGTGATACTTCAGGTAGGAAACTCCGAGCAGTTCATCATTGAACACACCGAACAGAAAATCAAGCATGCTGGGGTGATCCTCAGAGAAAGTAATGGCCGTGTGAGCTGGGGTCCAGATACTCTGGCTCCTGACAGGTTCGAATCAGGGTGCGACCCCGGGTATTGTGCATGGCTATAGGGACACTTAGCTCTCACACCTGCGCCAGAGCCCGCACCTCCCCATGAAGCCCAAGAAGAGAAACCCATGAAAGAATGCTTGTAAGGTACAGACGGGCATTTGGCTAGAATCCTGGAAGAAACAGACCCGGTGATTGTTAGAATGAAGCTCTATCAAGCACGCCTTCGTATCCAAACTACCCTCAGAAGGGTCAAGAAGGCCAGAACTAACCAAGCCTTGACATCAGCTACCGGAGGACCTCCTTGATTGCTGATTTTTCTTTTTATTTTTTTAATTTTTACATATATGTAAGCCCCATGTCGGCTTTTGTCATCACTTTTGTAATCCTATGGGAAAAGCATCCTCTATGTCTCAAACAACAAAATAAGACCAAGGGGCTAAATACAAATATAATATCATGCATAAGTATATATATATATATATACCATTGGCCCACGAATCCGATATAACGACTGGAAAGACATAACTAAGCAATATACAAGACACTGTCTGCAAAGCCTCTATGAACCTGACTGAAGTATACAAGTCAGGACAGGGCCCCCGATATACCCTTAACATAAAGTACATATACGACCCAGACTCGACAATGCTCCAGGAAGAAGTGGAGCCCACCAATCAAAACTGGTACCTGAAAGTAGCCTATTGGGGAAGATCCTCGTCCCATGTGTCTACACACCCGGCATGAACGCAGCGTCCACAAGAAAGCACGTCAGTACGAATAATGTACCTAGTTTATAAGGCGGAAATGTAATATAATAAATATATATATGTTGCAGGAAGGAAAGATAAGCATCAACTTGGCACTTCTAACTTACTAATGAGAAGCTTGCACACATGTCCCTTTATACTCTCATATCTTTATCTACATCTATATATAATACTGTGATCCTGAACTACGTATCATTTATCATCCTGGTACTATCTGCCCAACTGATCAATGGTAACTGCCCGACCAACCGTAGCACGGTGGTAACTGCTCGTCCGATTATCGTCCGACAGTAGAGCGCAACTGCCCGACTGATCAGTGGTAACTGCCCAAGCGGTCGTAGCTCGGTGGTAATAACTGCCCAACCAGCCGTAACATGGGGGTAAATACATAGCTGTCCAAATGGTCGTAGACCAGTGGTAAAGACATATCTACCCAACTGGTCGTAGACCAGTGGTAAATACATATCTGCCCAACCGGCCGCAGCCCGGTGGTAACATCTGCCCAACTGGTCATAGACCAGAGGTAATTATAATCACCATTATGAACTTGTCTCCCTGAGTAATATCTATATACTTCTCATGGACATCACTTGTTCGTTATAGCATACACGATCACATAGGTCTTATAAGCACAATTCTGGGCCATAAGGACCTCTTACCACTTAACTGAACATCAACCAGACTCTGAGATCAATCATAAGCATCTCTTCTAACATCAAATACCTTATTGGGGATCCTCTGCTAGTACTATAATTATGTCCCACATGACATTACTTAAGTACACATTTCTAAACGCATCGGAGTGACATAAGGTGGGTAAACCTCCGATTAACATTATGGAACTATCATCATGAACATATCTTACCTTGAAGGAACAAGATCATAAGATGAGATAAACAATAATGAATAACATCTATAGTCATGAAACGAGCTCAATGATATCATACGAACATCGGGAACTATAAGCTTTGGTACTTTTAGAAACAAGGTCTTGTATATGTTCACAACAAAGGAATCATGCTTTAAGAAAGAAAGGTTTAGCTTTAACATACCTGGAAGATCACTTCCCGACTTTCCAACCTACCTCTTATCTTGCAATCTACTTAAGATCGTTCGTAGTCTAGTAATATACATATAAAACCAGTCATACTATTGTTAGGCTCACCATCATACACTTGTCTCAAGCCTTTAATTAAAATCCTTTTAGAATCTGTCGAAATTCGGGTAGCATCTCCCCTGTTTATGTGCCTAGCCTGAAATCACAATACCAACAAAACAACGACAATAGAAATACTAATACTAAGAACATCATCATCACTACCAAAATATTCCATAAAACATCCCACACGATGTTTTCCAACATACAACAATAATATACACTTCCTTTCTTCCCAATCAAGGAGCGTAATCTCACCAACACACCAACAACATTAGATACCATCCATATACATGTAAATCATCCCAACCACATGGCCACAACATGCTCAAAATAGTCCATAACACAACAACTACAACACAAAGACTTTGTGACCTTTTCTCCATAACTATTTTCACTTTTAAGACTTGCTAATCCTTCAAATCAACTCAACATAAGAGATAGGATGAAGAACATACCTTATACTTGAAGAACTCTAGCCGCACCAACTTTATTCAAGACCAAACTCACCACAACATCAAGTAGAAGCAAGAACAATCACCTTCCATGGACTAGTTTGGTGTAATCTTGTTAAATTCTTAATTTAGTGGGCTATAAATGTTTGGGGGATGTGTTGGGAGATTTCTAGAACTCATGAGAGTGTTAAATGATGAAAAAATGAGGTTGATAGGGGTTTTTATACCCCTTATAAGTCGGTTCCACCGACTTTCCCAAGTGGGACCCACGGAAGCCATTTGGCAGCTTGGATGGGTTATCTTAAAATGGCCATAACTCCCTACTCCTATGTCTTTTTGACGAGCAGTTTATTCCGTTGGAAAATAGACTCGACGAACTTTATTTTAAGCTTCTGAAACACCTTAAAACTCCTAATATACCTAGATATATACCCCTCCAAAGTTGACCCAAAATTCTGTCCAAAATTCTGCCAACTTTTTTCCAAATTTTCAACAAACTTATTTTCTTTGATTTGCTTGATCCCGGAATCTTCTGAAACTCTCCATACATGATATTTATCATTAATCATACTTGATAATGGTCATTTCCTTTGGTTCCAAGTTTGTCCTTCCCGGTTACGACTTAAGAGAACGTAATTCATTCTTTACTTCATTGCTACGTACTTCCCATGGTTGTACCTTTCAAAACTTCACATATACTAAAAGATATTCTTTCTCCAATCCTCCCATGGCTTATTATATGAACTTAAACCCTCATAACCATAAGATAAACACATATTATCTCACATACCTCCTAAAAGGTAGCTCGAATATTAACATACGAAACTACGGGGTGTAACATTGGCTAAATGGCGTATGTTATTAAGTGAATTCGACATCGTATACGTAGCACAAAAGGTAATTAAAGGACAAGCCATGGCCGACATGCTGGAAAAAAGCCCAGTCGGCGATGAGCTTGAGACTTTACCGACTTTCTCCCCATAGGGGGACGTACTAGCTATGGAAGAAGAATTGATGGAACCATACAAGGGATGAAGGCTATTCTTCTTTGACAGGGCGGTCAATTACAAAGGATCAGGCATTAGAGAGGGGTTGCTATCGAAAACAGGACAACACTATCTGATGGCCGCGAGGCTCAACTTTAGGTGTACTAACAACATGGCAGAGTATGAAGCATGCGTCCTCGGCCTCAGGATGGCATTGGACATGAACATACCGTAGTTGCTGGTAATCGGGGACTCCGATTTGCTCATAAATTAGGTAAAAGAAAGCTGGGCGACTAAAAATGATAAGATACTCCTGTATGTGAATTTGGTACAAAGACTATGTGGGAGATTCAAGAACATCAATTTCAAGCATACCCCGAGAGCCCAAAATGAGTTTACGAACACATTGGCAACAATAGCATCCATGATCCAGCACCTCGAGAGTACTCACATTGACCCTTTTGAGATCACATTGAGAGAAGAACAGGCTCACTGTGCCCACGTCTAGGCTGAGCCGGATGGCCAATCGTGGTACATTGACATCAAGACAAACTTAGAGAAGGGAGAATACCCCCCAGAAAGTTTACCAAATCAGAGAAAGACCATTAGGAGGTTGGCCAACAGTTTTTTTGTGAACAAAGAAGTTTTGTACAAAAGAACACCCGACCTCGGCTTACTCAGATGTATGGACGCCGAAGAGGCTACAAAACTACTGAGGGAGGTGCAGGCAGGGGCATGCGGTCCTCACATGAATAAGTTCGTCCTTGCAAAGAAAATCCTAAGGATAGGATACTACTAGATGACCATGGAGCATGATTCATGCAAATTGGTGCAGAGATGCCATCAATTCCCGATACACGGGAATTTAATCAGGGTTCTTCCCACCGAGTTATATGCGATGAGCTCGCCCTGGCCCTTCGTGGTAAGGGGGATGGACGTCATAGGACCAACGAGCCTCCGGCCTCTAATGGGCACTGTTTCATTCTAGTCGCCATTGACTACTTTACTAAATGGGTAGAAGACACTTCCCATAAGTCAGTGACCAAGAAAGTCATGGCCAAATTTGTCAAAAATAATCTAATATGCGGCTTCGGTGTACCGCAATCCATCATCACGGACAATAGTGCCAATTTAAACAGTTATTTGATAAAGTACATTTACGAACAATTCAAGATAACCCGCATGAACTCTACCGCCTACCGACCACAGATGAATGGGGCTGTAGAAGCCGCCAATAAAAACATCAAGAGAATCCTGAGGAAGATGATCGATAACTACAGGGATTGGCATGAACAGCTGCCTTATGCCTTATTGGGATACGGAACTACTACCAGCACTTCCACCGGAGCAACCCCATATCTCCTTGTCTACGGTACAGAAGCGGTTATACCTGCAGATGTGGAAATCCCCTCACTTCGGATCATCCAAGAAGCGGAGCTGCGAGATGCAGAATGGGTTAAAAATAGTTATGAACAGCTGGCTATGATAGAGGAGAAGAGAATGGCGGAAGTATGTCAGGGATAGCTATACAGACAAAGGATGTCTCGAGTTTTCAACAAAACGGGTCAGAGCTCGACTTTTCCAAATTGGGCAGCTCGTGCTCAAGTGAGTCTTCCCTCACCAAGAGGAATATAAGGAAAAATTCGCGCCGAACTAGCAAGGCCCATACATGGTTAGGAAAGTACTCTCAGGAGAGAAGCCGTAGTCCTAGCTGAGATGGACGGACAAGAGTGTCCTAAGGCCATCAAGAGATACTACATTTAGGATTCCATTTGCTTGTAATCGCATTGTTATTTCCCTGTAATCGTATCTTCTGCTTGTATTCGTACTAGAATAAGAGAAAAACAAATCATCTATGTAATGAACTATGCAATGACCTAACTTCCCTACGGTGGGATACGTAGGCAGTCCACATCGGACCCGATCGCTTTATTAGAAAAATCAAAACTTGATTACTTTATCATGAACTACGTTCAACTTGAATTCCTACTGCGATAGGATACGTAGGAGCTTTCGAGATCGATCGTCACAAAAGAAAAACCCAAAAACCATTAAGAAAACGCTAGAGGAAATAAAGCGGGATAGAGTCAGCAAGATCAAACTACGAAGACCGAGACACAAGGACTGGCCAGGGTAAACCCCACACTGGGGGGAAATTTTTTAGAGGATTTCAAAAAACTCCTAGCAAGAACTATCAATAGGCAGATAAGCAAAACAAGAGCCTACACTGGGGCAGAATTTTTGAAGGGACCTCAAAAATTCCTACATGATGAGATCTAGCGGGGGCCGCTCAAGGCAAGCCCAAACTGAGAGAGAATTTTTGAGAAAGGTCTTGAGATTCTTTCACCGAGTTCAGGAATCAGCAATCATACCTCCCGAGGGATCCGGAAGGCCGCACCCAAAGTCGCATGTAATGATGAAAGATTTTTCAAAAAAAAAAAAGTATAAAGAAGTAATAATAACAAACATGTATATGTAGAACAATGCGCTTTACTGATTTGTACTGCATATTTCAAGAAAATATATACACCCGTTAGTATAAGCGCTCTCCAAAACCATCTCTAGGAATACTGAGGCCAAGAGGGTTCAGAAGGACGTCCAGAGGAGCCAGCAGATGGGAGGACAACAATGCTAATTGGCCTTTTAGGAAACTCACATTCTGTGGATGCAGATTTTAACAGAAAAGCGATGGAGCTGCGAAGGCCAATCCGACAAGATTAACTCATTGGACTATCATGTACACCACAAGACGAACGAACAAAAAAAAATACATCCGGCTCAGAGATGGATCGCACGAAGAAGGAATGAAAAGCATGCCCAACTAAGAGGCTCAGTAAATTAAGGAAAGGCACATCAAATTGAAGGGAGTAGCTGACCAAAAGGGTCATGAGATGGACAAACGACAGAGACACCGCTAACCAGAGGGTCACAAGAGGGATAAATAAAATATGTACAGTGGACCCAAAAGGGTCATACGAAGAATAAACAATAAAGACCTACTTGACCCCAAGGGCCACACAAAGAGCGAATAACAAGGACATATCAGGCCAAAAGGGTCGAAGTGAATGAGAGAAAAGACCTATGCGACCATAAAGGTCATGAAAAAAACAACAACAACAAAGGGGCATATTCGGCCACGAGGGTCACAGCCCACACTATGGACGAAAAAAAGATCATCCAGCCGCAAGGGCCATATCTATCATCTTTTAATTCCTTACAATTCTTTCATTCTTTAAATTTCTTTCAATTCTTTCATTTCCTACATGCCGAGAGGGCCATTGCACATTTATTTTCTGCTGCCAAGAGGGCCATGCCGAGAGGGCCATTGCACGTTTATTTTCTACTGCCAAGAGGGCCATGCCGAGAGGGCCATTGCACGTATATTTTTTTGCTACCGAGAGGGCCATTGCACGTTTATTTTCTGCTACCGAGAGGGCCATTGCACATTTATTTTTACGCTACTGAGAGGGCCATTCATTCATTCAGACTATCGAGCAGGCTATTCATTCATAGTGCCGAGAGGGCCATTCATTCATACTGCAGAGAGGGCCATTCATTCATTCATATTGCCGAGAGGGCCGTTCATTCATTCATTCATTAAATCTTTGAGAGGGTCATTCATTCATTCATATCTTTGAGAGGGCCATTCATTCATCTCTTTATGAGAGACACTTTGATTTTTTATATACTGCCATTACATATTTACCTTTTGCTGCACAGGTGGACCATTCATACAAATATCATAAAGACATCTGCGATATTGTTGAATTCCGGAAGCAGGTGCACAATCTCTGAGAGAGAGTAACCTTTCTGAGCAGGATCCAGGACAAATTGCAGAGCAAACGTGGAACTTTTCTTACGCAACCGGTCAAGAGAGGGTGCCCAGGAGAGTCAAGCTTTTCGGCTAGGACTTGAAAGCTATCCACTCTCAAACTCAGCCAAAATTTGTTTGCTTTTGATTTTTCTACTAAAAGACGCGACCGGTCGGGTACATACCGGGAAATTCGAAGGTATTCCCGCATAAGGGACAATATCTTCTCCTACGGGTGGAACTACATGTGGCCTGATTCTCAAAGACCAAGGATATGCAGGCGGGCTCAAAACCAGAGAGTCAGCCACCCTCCGGCAGGTCTTTGAGAAAAACGAGCACAACACCAGTAATCTCAAGACTCTTTTACTATGCGCCTAAAAGTCTTTAATAGAGTCACACTACAAGCGGCACAATTTTCATATAACTCGAGATATGTAGGAAACCCAGAGGCCGGGGTCCGGCCACACTTGTGTAGTTTGCCTGAGATTGCAGGGTAGAGCAAGCCAGGTCAGCCAAAAATCAGGGTTAGACAAATTTTGTTGCTCAGGGATGGTCCTGCCATCCCCGAACACCGAAGGGGAAGTTGTTGACACCTGATTTTTGACCTCCCATAATTTATTTTGACTACTCAGAGTCCTTGGATAAAAAAATAAAATAATTTGCACACTCACAGAGGACCAGAATGATTTTTGCATAATTATTCAGGCCAATTCTTTACTTCTATAAATTAATAAGGGAACCTTCAAGGCATTTTTACAGCATTTTACAGTACTTTCTATAATACACCAGCAGTAGAAAAATTTCAAACAATTGTTCATTTAATTCAGCAAAATTGAGAAAATTAGATAAAAGGGGATTCATTTATTTATTTTATATCCAAGGAATTTGAGTAATTAAAAGAATTTACCACTTTTACCCCTCAAGCTTTGAATCATTACTATATATGCATGTTTGTGCCAATTTTGGAAAAAATGTTTAAAATTATGATTTTTTTAGCCTAATTGTTTTTATTTTGCATAAATGACCACCTCACAATTATCCAACTTATGGTTCAATACAGCTGGGGTCAATTTTGCAAATTCTATATTCCGAATGGCCTTAATTGAAATGTCCAAGCCATGGGCAGATTAATTAAGGACGTTAATGCAAAGCAGTCTTAATTGGTTAAATTAAATACAAAAATATGGCTACATTTGCAAATAATTAATTGCAAGAGATATTTACGCAATTAATTACAAAGGTTGGCCATAATTGCAATCCTCATTTTCATTAGAGTCAATTAAGTGGCTATTTACGCAAAATGAGTTTTTAAATAAACTTTGTTAATTTAATTACGCCTTTTATTTGACCTCATTTTAATTATTTCTCACTACGACTAATTACCTTAAACAAGCCTATTTTAATAAAATAACCTATTCTACCCTTGGATGTATATACATGTGATATGCACGTATATGCTCATGTAATATACAAAATGCTTTCAAAAATAAAAAAATACATGGACCAGTTTTAGCCTACAAAGGGGCTGACCCGGCCCATGAAGCGTTATAATACACGCTCAGTATACGCACAAACCCAAGGGGCCTCATTTGTTAATTTCCCTAAGGGGTTAGGGTTAACCCTAGCCGCCGCCCCTGTTCCACCACCTACTCGCCACTGTTCTTGGTCGTGTCCCATCGGTTGGAGGTGCAAAATGTGGAGGAGAGGACAAAGCATTAACTTACCAGAAAACATCCAACCAAGCCCTTATGTAAGTTTTTGCTCTGTCAAGTTGTAATATATATTCCACCGTCGATCTTCCATTGTTTGGGGCTATCTTGACCGTCGTTCATTTGTCCTACATCGACATTTGTGTTGGTTGTTTAGGATATGGAGTTTCTATAAATAGAAACCCCAATTCACGAGTAAAGAGGTCGGAAAAAAGAGAGGCAAAATTTGAGTTTTGAAATTAAAATCTAATTTCAAAACCATAAACTGCCTAGTACAATTTTTGGGGTTTTGAACTTAGATTTAAAACACTTCAGTTGCCAAAATTTATTTTCTTGCTTTGTTTATCTTGTATTGTGGTTTGAGTTTGAGGATTTTGTCTTCAAATCCGTCCTTGGTCTTGGCTGCGTCTAAAAAAGGTAACTCTCTATCTTATTGGTGATTTTTGTTAATTTCTCGCTTGTTTTTATAATGGTTATTTAGTTAAATGTTAATTTGATAATTGTTGTTGGTTTCTTGATTATTTTTATGGTAGTTATTTAATTAACCTAGTGATTCCTATTAATTTATTGCTTATTTTTGTGGTGGTCGTTTAGTGAAATATCAACTTGTTAATATCTGTAATTTCTTGCTTATTTTTTGATAATTATTTAGTTAGAAAATGACCTAGTTAACTCTTGTTAAAACCTACTGTTTAATTTTTTGTGTTATGGTGAGTGTCTTAATTGAATGTTACCTCGTGTATTGATCATGTCCATGGATTTTGTTGTTTCATTCCAATAATTATATAATTATAGTAAGTTAGTAGTGAACCTCTTAGTCTCACTTTGTTGACTTGTTGGTCTTTTAAATGGTTTTGGTGAGGCGCTTTTGCGATAAGTGTCAATTGTGATTTCATTGCTTACTTAGATGATGAAGTATGAGTTTAAAATAAAGCGTGATATAGGTTAATCTCACTGGTCTTTACTGATTCAAACTAGTTGTTATGAATCACTTAGTCTAAATATCACCTAGAGTTCAAGTTTGCTAGTTACTTACGAATTTGAATGATTCCCATAAGAGTGTTTAGTCAAAACATGATAAGTATTAAGCTGTCAATTCTTGTTCATTGAAAACAAGTAGAGTTAGTTGTTCCGTTAAAAAGAATGATGAGTGGGTTTGGTGTTGGCTCACTGATCACATAGGTATGAAAATCGGGTAAAAGAGTGATTGTGGGAAGGTTTAAGTCTAGAATGTTTTTTTGTTGTTGGTTCACTCACTATAGTTGCCTTACTAAATGGATCTGTAATGTGTCTAGTTTGGTAGCCTAATTTATTCACATAGTTATCATAAGTGGTTTAATGGAGTCAATGTAAATGTCAACATAAGTGTGTGCCATTTTACCGCCTGCTGCTAATGTGCTTTGAGTGTTTGCTTGATTAATCAAGAGCTAAGTAATAAGTGTGAATTCTATGTCATCTCTTCTTTTCTACAAAAAAAACTGTTTATTATAAAGCTATTTTGGGCTAACATTGACTAACTAAAAAATGGGAAAGGGTCGGTCTATATGCTAATCTTTATATAACTAGGTCCTTTGTACTTTTTTCTTTTCTAAACAGTAGACTATGGCTTGTAAATTTTATAACACTAGTATTGTGCTTTGACTGCCCTGGTGTCATGGTTACAAAAAGTGATGTTTTAAACTTTGAAGCCTGGCATTTATTTTACTCAAAATACCAAAACTGGTTCACATATTTCTCTGCCTAGGTCTGAGGGGAACTTGTTTTCTTTTCTACCTTACACCTATGTGTTTAATCACTATGGAGATGCCTTGGTGAATGTCTGGTGGTTTCAGTTGATCATCTTCATGTCTATGTGATGCTATGGTCTTTTGTTGCCCCTGCTGGTTCTGTCTTGCCTGCTATGTCTGTTCTTGGCATTACTGTCTGAATTTCCACAAGTTGTGTACCTAAAGTCACTCATTTTGGGAGGAGCATCAAGTTGGGAGGCTTAGACCACTTAACTTTAGGATGTTGTCTATTCTTTTCTTCTTGTGTCAAGGTTTTTTTTTTTTTTTTTTTTTTTTAACGTATTTTTTATTTGCTTATTTTTTAACTGGGTGACAAGTTTATTTGAACTCATTTCTTTTTTTACTGTAAGCTGCTTCCTAAGTTGTAAATTCCAGCTAGAGTATAATGATGAAGTGGTTAGCCCAGTCTGTGACCTAATGTAGCTCTCATCTTTGATCATTCTTGGGACCTTAACTTAGTATTACTCCTGTATTCCTTTGGATCACATTAGGACTAGATTGCACACATTTGTTTTATTTTATTTTGTTGTCTGAAGTATTGTTTGAACCCTATCTGTCCATGACTGTGTGTGTTGTTTCTTTGCTTATACTTTGTCTTGTTTTTCTCTAATGGCATAGAGCTAGGGCCAAACTATTGTGAGTCATTTGAAATTCCCAGCCTTGTGTTTTTACCTATCTTATACCTATGTGACATTACCATTGATTCTGTCCTTATTTACACCTATGGAGTGAAACCTTTCTCTATGATCATGCTTTGATCTTATCCTAGTTGTTGTATCTGTATGTGTGATTCATGACCTCCAGACCCTTCCTCCAGGTCCTACATCTGTTTTCTGTTTGCTAGCTTCACTTGTGTGCTTGCCTTTGTCTTCTTTTACCCCTATGGCCATGAGTTACATCCCTATGACTACTTTATTGCTTTTTATACCATGTGTGATTCCATGTAAGTCTAGCTCCCATGAGTGATCTATGTGTTAAGCCCCATCTTTTGACATACATGACCTATTTTGAACACCTCTTGGCGACGAGTGATCACTTGTTCCCAGGTTAACTGTTTCTTTCTTTTTCTTTTTGTCTGAATAGTTTGTGCCATTCTATTGTCCCTCTCTTTTGGTCCTTCAGTTGCATAGATTCTAATTCTCATCACTTACAACTTTAGTGTTGTTTTGTATTAAGATCTAACTTAGAACTGTCTGTTTGAAGAGGTGACAGTGTACCATCATGTGAATTTATTTTGAGCACATTTTGCCTCAACCAGTGTTTGCAATTAGGCTTGTTTAAGTTGAGAGTTTAGTGCATACTTGAGGGGACACACTATTGCTGTAATACTTGAATTATCTTGACTCCTAATCTTGGTCGACTAGCATTCTCTAAATGGACAGTGTCTGCCGTGGCACGTTGGTCTGTGTCATGACTTTAAATTCCTATGCTCTCCCTTTGTCTTATACTGAGTTGGTTGTTTTTAGATGGGTTATGGTAATTCAAGGTTGTCCAAGTCTCACCGGTGTTAGCCATGCCGGGGGTTCTCAGAAACCCCTTGGAACTTGTGCGACATCAGGAATACGGGGCTAGGACCCAGTCCCCATGCCATACCAAGTCTTAAAATGAACCATTACAACAGTTTAAGATACGGGGCACAAGTATTGGATTCTTGCATGACTTGTTTTATATATATATATATATATATATATATATATATATATATATATATATATATATAGGTATGTATATATATATATACACACATACGTGTGCCTTTGTTATTTTAGTAATAAGGACCGTTAAATATAAACTAACCGAGTTCTTTTTTCTTTTCTTCCTCCACTTGCAGACCATTCGGGTCAAGACCAGCCTCCTTTTGGGCCATGGGCCCAATAGGACTTCTATTCAAATTAGGATCGAGTCCACGAATAAAATAATAGTGAGGCGCACAGATGGCCCAACCTTGGGTGAAAATGGCTAACTAGGGGCTTGGTACGGCCCTAGTCTACCTCTACTCTACTATCCATTTCATGTTTATGTGTTTTAAGTTGACGTATTTGTAAAAATTGTATTAAACTCATATTTTAGTGGAACGTTATGTTTTGAACTAGCCATCTTAGTATAACGGTTCTATCACGACCCAACTAGGGCCATGACGGGTACCCGAAGCTAACTACCGAGCACCACTCATTCTACTTATCATGCGTTCATTTATTGCTCTCATCCTTCTAATCATAGAGAAACCATTTTCATTTTTATACATAACTACCTTTATATACATAAGCCCTTCGGTTATCAAAATAATAATATACATGTACATATATACAATGAGGCAATCATGGGACTATACTACCCACACATACGTATCTACGAGGCTCTACTAGAGTACTAGACATAAGGACGGGATCGGACCCCGTCGTGCCCACATATATACACAAAACAATAAACTAAATAGCATCTCCGGAATAATGTAGTGCTCTCGTAGCTCTGCTGATCAGCACCTATGAATTCAGGTCGCCTCCCTGTCTATCTGTGGGCATGAACACAGCGTCCAAAAAGAAAGGACGTCAGTACGCACATTGTACTGAGTATGTAAGGCATGAATAAAATTAGCATAATAAAGAAATCTGGAAACATGAGGTGAAGAAATAACCTGCTTAGCCTTTAAGAATAAATGTGTTTTATACATATCACATATATCAACAATATACCATCGTCGTTAACCCGCATCCGGGTAACCATCATAAGCCGCCCACTAGTAGTGTCATGTCCGGACCTCTAGGCACGGTGTAATCATATGCAGCCCGCCTTTGCGGTGACATGTCTGGCCATCTAAGCACGGTGGAATCGTATGCAGCCCGCCTTCGCGGTGACATGTCCGGCCATCTAGGCACGGTGGAATCTCATCATCATATACTTATCATAAAGCATGCATTAGAATTCAAAGACAATCTATAACTATACCGAGGTGGCGTAAGGTCGAGAACCCCCGTTTTCATTATGGAGTAATCATGATCATCATACCTCACCTTGAAAGAACTAGCATCATAAGGTGGGTTAGCAACAATGAGTAACATCAAGAAATCATACAAGGATCATTAGCTTTGTAACACGTCATATCATATTCATAGCATGAACTTCGTGAGAATATCATATCATAGGCCTTTGAGTCTCTAGACTTAGGCTCATTATTACCATAATACGTATCTCTTATTCTCTTTCTTTTTGTCTCA
>NC_081345.1:63260368-63289298 GCF_029784015.1 Lycium ferocissimum
AAAACCCCATTTTGGGTATAAACCCTAACTTCTAAATGCGCAAATTAGTCTCTAATTTGGAAGAAGTTATTAAATAAGGGTTCTAATCATCTATTAAATGCTTAATGAGGCTAACCCAACAAAAAAATCATGATTTAGAAGCCTAGATAAAATATCCATTAAACCCACTTTAATATTCCATTACTTAATGAACTAACAAGAGAAGGGATTCTAAGATGATTAGGAATAATGGAACAACAAAGAGATTAGAAGGATTTACCACTAAGAATCTTCTCCAATAATCCTCTAGAATTGTTCTCAAGAGCTCAATTTTCGGAATAGAAATAAATGAGGGGCTAAGGGCTTTTAACACTTCATTTAATGAACTTACTACCCGTCACCCACTTCCGCGACAAGATTGCCGCTCCAGCGGTGCCGCCCCAGCGATCCCATGACCGCTACAGTGGTCATGCCCAATTGGCATAGGCGTAGGCTTGGAGAGCGGGGTGACCGCCTAACGGTACCGGCACACCGTGGTGCTGGTGCAGCCAAAGCGGCACTAGACACCAGAAAAATTCCCAAGTTTCACAACTCAACCCGAATTTTCAACTAACTCCCGAGGCCTTCTGCTCACAAACCATATACACAGACATACATAAAAACATGCTACGAACGTACCCACGGCCTCGGAATTCCCAACGTAGGTCTCATTGACTGAGTCAACCTCCGATACCTTAATTCCAACTCTGCAACTCAAGTCTCAAAATGTATCCAAGTGCATTGGGAACCGAAGTAGATATACACACAAGTTCTAAAAGACCATCCGGACCTTTCAAAATCGACGAATTTTTAAAAAAGGTCCATTTACCCAAAAGTCAACTTTAAGTCAACTTTTTTTTGCTTTAAGCCAATCTTTACCAAAAAGTCACCAAAATCAACCTCGAACACCTCGGGAAATGTGTCAACGGTCCCCTTGGGTCAAAAGTGAGCTACCCAAGCTCGAAAAAAGGTTAAAAAGGCTGAAAATGCAGTAACGACCAAACGGGCTGTTATAATTAAAGCCAGAACTTTGCTTAACTTGAAAAAGTGAGTAGGGTTTAGTAGGAATAAATAACAGGAACTCGGGGCGTTAACCCTCGTTTGATAAATTCACTTAGGGATAAGAGGATTTACTTGGCACCAGATTAACCGTTCTTCATATACACTCTTTTATATTTGAGAAAATGATAAAGGGAAATAGTCCTTAACTATTGGAAAATATTAAGGATTCAATAAGAGGTGAAGTGCATTCATACAACGATCCATTAGAAGTATATCAAGATCAATCACCTAAGAATACACTTTATCTAAAGGGGGACACAACCTTGGTTTCTTTAATCATATTCATCACAATCAAACGCAATTAGTTAGCAATTAGTTAATAAACAACCAACTTTCTACAAACTCAACAGAATACGAAACTAGACCACAAGAAATTACCATACGACTTTAGTAACTTTTTCACACCATATTCTCTGTGCGATTTGTTCCCAACCTAGTTGGGTTACTATATTTGAAATCATCCACTTTACATCATTTAAGGTATAATTTGAATGTATCAGCGGCGGTAGTCTTCACTTTGAAGATTTGGAGGCATTATTTGTATGGGGTCTATTATGAGGTATTCACCGATCACTCTAATCTACAGCATGTGTTCAATCAGATGGATCTCAATTTTAGAGAGCATAGATGGATAGAGCTACATAAGGATTATGGTATCACCATTCTATACCATCCGGGCAAAGCTATTGTGGTAGATGATGCATTGAGCTGAAAGGCAGTGAGTATGGGCAGTTTAGCTCGGTTGATTGCTTGGAGCGTCCTTCAGCCATGGAGGTTCAAACTTTGGCTAACAGTCTTGAGTGACTTGATATTTCAGATCTGATTCGGGTTTTAGCATGTGTTGAGGCTAGGTCGTCTCTCTTGGAGCAGATCAAGACACAACAATTCCATAATGCTAAGTTATGCAAGATTCGTCACAAAGTGTTGAATGGTGAAGCCAAGGAGGACGTTCTTGATGATAAGGGGGCTTGAGGATCAAGGACGTGTGTGCGTTCCTTGTGTTGGTGGTATGATTCATTTGATATAGAGAAGGCTCATAGTTCTAGATATTCTATTCATCCAGGTATGACCAAGATGTATCGTGATTTGAGACAACACTCTTTTGGTGGGGTAAGATGAAGAGAGATATTGCAGATTTCATTGCTCAGTGTTTGAACTGCCAGGAAGTGAAGTACAGGAACCAGAGACCTGGCGGTGTGCTTCAGAGGATACCCATTCCCGAGTGGAAGTGGGAGAGGATAGCCATGGATTTTGTTGTGGGTCTTCCGAAGAACATAGGCAAGTATGATTGGGTTTGGGTCATTTTGGATAGGTTGACTAAGTATACACATTTTTTCCCAGTTCAGATTACTTATAATACAGATAAGTCGGCAAGGATTTACATCCGAGAGATTGTACGATTGCACAAGGTTCCTGTTTCCATCATTTTTTACCAAGGTACTCAGTTTACCTCCCATTTTTGGAAGACTTTACAGAGTGAGTTAGGTACCCAGTTAGATCTTAGCCTTTGTGTTTTATCCATAGACTGATAGTTAGTCTGAGAGGTCTATTTACATGCTTGAGGATATGTTGAGGGCTTGCATTATTGATTTTGGTGGTCATTGAGACCAATTCTCACCATTGGCAGAGTTTGCATACAATAATAGCTATCATTCGAGTATTGATATGGCACCATTCGAGGCTTTATATGGTAGGAGACTTCGTTCTCCAATTGGGTGGTTTGATGCTTTTGAGGTGAGACCTTAGGGTACAGATTTGTTGAGGAAGTCCTTGGACAAGGTGAAGCTGATTCAGGAAAATCTTCTGGCAGCTCAGAGTAGGCAAAAGGTGTATGCGGACTGGAAGGTTTGAGACTTGGAGTTTATGGATGGTGAGCAGGTTCTTCTGAAGATTTAACCCATGAAGGGTGTTATGCGATTTGGGAAGAAGGGCAAGTTGAGCCCGAGTTATATTGCCCCATTTGAGATTCTCCGTCGTGTTGGTGCAATGGTGTCACGACCCAACCAGAGGGCCATGACGGGCACCCGGAGCTAACACACTGAGCACCTCTAAACATACATCTCAAAAACATTTCTGAGTGGGCCATATAGGCAACTCGTGAATATCATCCATAAAATAGTTATCAACAGTTATGTCCATAAGTGTAGGCCAACAAGGCTACCAAATATTATACAACAATAAGAACTGATGACGTTTCAGGAACATCTAGCTACATACAACTGTCTACGAGCATCTAAACAGAATACGTATGACCATAAGGACCAATACCAATAGACTGCAACTCCGAAGTATGTAGAGAGCTCCTGAGAATCCGCTGATAAATCACCTACGGGTCAAATCCGTGTACCCATCTACCTGCGGGCATGAACGTAGCGTCCACAAGAAAGGACGTCAGTACAAATAGTGTACTGAGTATGTAAGGCATGAATAATAGTATAATAAGAAATATATAACATAACATGAGATAAAGATAACCGGCACATTTGATTGCCTTATAAGGCGGATACCATGTATGCTTAGCTTTCTTTAGAAAAAAACATTCCTCATATATATAAATAATAGTGTTGCGGAACGTGCAGCCCGATCCATAAATAAATAATAGTGCTACGGAATGTGCAGCCCGATCCATAAATATTTTATATTGTTGCGGAACGTGCAGCCCGATCCATATATCATATCATCATTTTACATATATATTGCCGCGGAACGAACGGCTAGATCCATTTATCCCATATATCCCGCATCCGGGCATCCCGCGTCCGGGACGATATCCAGCTGATCAGGTGGCTATGCGTATATAACGCCTCACCTTTCCCCTTACCCCATATATATATATATATATATATATATATATATATATATATATATGTATATATATATATATATAAAATATAAGTAGCATGCATGATAGCCCAAGTAAAAGTTATCACTTTATCGGAGTGACGTAAGGTCGGTAACCTCCGATTTATATTATAGAACAATCATCATCACTTTACCTCACCTTGAAGGAACAATGATTATAAGGTGAGATCAACAGCAATGAGTGGAATCAAGAAAATCATGAAATAAGCTCAATAATCTCATCTTAGCATTAAAATCATAAATTTTGAAACTTCTAGGAATAGGATCATCATCATCATTTTCATCATGGAAACATAATCATCTTTAGTGTCGTAAGAAACTTTAAGAATCATGAATCTTTAGCTCTTGGAAATGAGGACATTATGGTATACTTGTATGGATTCACAAGAAAGAAGTTATCATTGTTATCATGGTCCTCATAGAAAACATCTCGTCTTTAATATCATAAAACCTTGAGAATCATGAACTCCTAGCTTTTTGGGAACAAGAATGTTATGGAAGACATATATGGAATCATAACATAGGAATCATGCCTTTAGAAAGAAAGGGACTAGCCTTACATACCTGATTGATTTCCCACCACTTAACGCTTTATCTCCCAAGCTCGTCATTCTACATTCAAAAGAAGTCATCCTACGGTTAGACTTATAGTCATGTACCTATCTCAAATCTTTAAATTAAACTTCTTTAGAATTCTACCAAAATTCGAGCAGCATCTCCACTGTTTATATGCCTAGCCCGAAATCACGATTCAGTGACCAGCAACAACAACAACCATACCAACATCAACAACAACATTATCAATACCCAAGTATTCCATAAAACATCCCACACTATGTTTTTCCAATATTTCCACCCATAAAATTATTGTATGACCATTTAATAGTTCTATGTCCGTAATTAAACTTAAATCAATACCAATAAGGAAGAATTCATGCCTTATTCCCGCTAGAACCACGATATCTTTAATATTCACCTTGGATTCAAGCCAAAATCCCTCGTAATATGATATTATAATTGTAACTATACACTGTCCGGACCGGAATTCGGGGGTTAGACTTGATTTGGGCTTAAAATTTGGTGTTGGAAGTTAGGGGAGATTTTCCAGAAAGTTAGAGAGGTTTTGGGGGTGTTTGAATCAGAAATGAGGGGGTAAGCCCCCTTTTATAATGTTCCAGATTCTGTCCAAACCGACTTAAAAATTACTCATCACGTTTGCACTGGGTAGTGGTGCATTCGCGCTGGGTTGTCTGTCACCCCTTCTGCGCGTTCGCGCCACCTCCTGGCGCGTTCGCGCAGAGCATTTTCCTGGCCTGCCAGCCCAACTTGTAACATCCATATCTCCTTGCTCCGATACCGTATCGATGAGCGATTTATTGCGTTAGAAATTAGACTTCATAAAATCCACTTTAGGCTTTTGTTTTGCCTCAAAACTGCTGATATACTAAAAGATATTCCTTCCTTAAGTAGGGCCAAAATTACCACTCGTATTCTCTCCAACATCTAACAAACTTAATTTTCTTGATTCACTTGCCCTCTAAATCCTTCTGCCGCTTATTATATGAACTTAAACCCTCATAACATAAGATAAGCACATCAAATCTCATGTATCTTGGAGGTAACTCCAATGTCGATACTTGAAACAGCCAACACTCATAAATCTCAACGTACAGAACCACAAGGTGTAACATTCTTCCCCCCTTTAAAAACATTTGTCCTCGAATGTTGAAGTAAAGTTCGCTCTGAGATAGATGTCAATGTTCTTACCTGCATTTGCTTGTATTTACCTTACTTACGTGCAATCTGACTTTCTCATTAAGACTGAACTTATCTGAATTGTGCCACTTATCCTTTTTCTTTTGTGGTAAAAGTTTATGTTCGTGTTGAAGGTCGCTCTTTTTTTTCTTTTTTTCTTACTAACTCTTCATGCTTAGTCATTCTCGTTTGTTCGTCACCTCCATCGTCTACATTCTTATATGCCCGGTATATGCTTTTATATAATTTCTAATCCCATCTTCATTTTATTCAGGAATTTTTTCGTTCTCTCCGATCTCTACATATCTTTCTTACACTTCACAAATATCCTTGGCCTTTGTGTTGCTGGGGTTGATGCGCTTTCCGCTTGAGATAATTTCAAAACTGGCCATATTATAGCCTTATTTGCTTTCTTACAGCGGTCGAATTAATTCCTGCGGTATTTTATCGCTCAGCTAGAGCAATACTAAAATCCCTTATTTAATTGTTTCTTCTTTTGATTTGGCTTATTACGTTCGGGCTGACTATTCGTATCAAGGATACCTTGAACCTTTTCTTTAATGGTTTCTTTCTTAATACATATGGCAGTTCTTCCTCGTGCCACTACTAGCTCATGATCCTTATGCACCTATGGACTCAAGTTTGTTGAATTTCTTGCTCGATCGATTCTTGGATATTATTCTTCTTCTTCCTGTGGCTAGAAGTCATACTCGTATTGACTGTCATCCCTTTTTATTATCACCTATTTGTCCACTAGTTCTTCAAACTTCATGATCTTCACTGTCTTTTCAACCTCTATTGTTCATACCTTTATATGTTCATGTACCCAATTCTTACCCCATACTTTTATCCCTTTTCGTATGTCTGAAACTCTTATTCCTTAGACTTTTATGTATCCTCCTTACGCTTTACAGATATTCCATGCCTTCATTCTCTCGGAGCTTAACTTATCCTTCTTCTCTTAAGGATAACCTCAGAAACTGGTAACATAGTATCCTTTGCTTTTCTATAGTGACTGAATCGATCCTCACGGTATTCTATATATATATATACTATTCTTTTTAATATAACCTCGAAGTTTTCTTTCACCATCCGCTTTACTTGACCCTCGCTTTTCTTTCATGCTAGGTCTGGCTATCGATAGGTTCTCATACTTACATCCAAAATATCTCGAAATTTCCTTTCAGTACTATCATAATCGATGTACTATCGTATCTATTTTCCATGACTCACTCTTTCATTTGCCCAACTCATACTGTGTTGTAGTCTCCCTTAATTAGGTGGTTGTACCATAGTTAGACGTCCTAGTTATTTCAATATCTTATCAATCTTTGTCCCCTTCTTATCTTCCCTTCAACATCATAACATGTTCATATTTTTACATATCCCTCATATATTCATCCTATTTTTCTTTGTAATCGAATTCCTGTACTCCTTATCAAGACTCTTATCCCCTGTTATTAATGTGTTGTCACTTGCCAAAACTCGTTAGCCTATTACCTTCCTCTTTTCCTCAGTGGCTATTTCACTTAAATTTTATCTTAGTCTACTATCTACTTTAAACACCATCATACTCAATCCTTCTCTGCCTCTTCATTTCTGAACTACCTATTACACTCTTATCTTGAATTTCTGAGTAATTTCTTCTTCCTTAGTGTACTCCCTATCAATCTTTACTTGGTCATGCACATGACTGAATGGTTATGGTTATCATCAAATTGTCATTTTACCTTATCATCCTGCTAATGTAGTATCCCTTTGAGGTGGTTTCCAATTCCTTTATTGCTATATTTCCATCTTTTAACAAGGCCTACATCTGGTCCAATACTTGTTTGTCTCATCTCCCCCCCCCCCCCCTCTTAGGGTGTTAGCCCTTTATTCTATATTTAACATCCCATTAGTTCTCCTTTTCCTTGCAAGTACACACTCTCAGCAAATCAGTAACCAATCTTAGCCATAACTATTCGCCATCTAAATTTATCTGATCGGTTGCACTTATTCGTAACGAGTCACATATCCTCATAAACGTACTGATCCTGCATGGTCCTAAGCTTTCATCAAAAGGATCTTCATAGTTACTGTTCTTCCAAGATCACCCTTCTCCTATTATTCATTTTCCCCATTTCCTCACCGTGATAGTATCTAGCGCCAATTTTTTTTATTCTCAAAATCTGCCCTGATTGTTAATGTTCCTTCAAAATCTGCCCTGATTGTTAATGTTCCTCCTTCTCTTTGCCATATAACCACTCGATCTTTAGAAAAACTTCTTTTAAACTACAAATTCATCTTTCTTAATGGAGGGTACATGTTATATCAATTCGCGACTTCCAACTCATTCGCCTACCACTACGTAACCAATCTTTTCATAGCATCACTCACACCCTTCATTAGGTATTCAGCCTTATATTACTAACTCAATAATCTTGTGACAAGAGGATTTCTGAAAAAGAATCTTCTTGTACCTTAGTCCTAACTTTGTCTTACATCCATATCATTATACTCATACCTCTGTACAATATCCTTGCCCATATATGTTATATGATAAAAGGCCCTTATTGATATCTAGCTCTTTTAGCACGCACATCCTTCCCTTACCTCGTCTACCCCTTTGTACTTCTAAGTTATTAGCTTATTTATACTCAAGGGTCATGCATAATTATATACTTATCCCTACCACTTCTTACTTCAAGAATAAGTTACCACTCCCGTCTAATCATACTAACGTGTCATTAATGAAATACTTTGAAAGGTTTAATCAACTTGAGTTTCGCCCTAATCCAACCTGCAATATAAGGGATAACACATAGCAATGTAGAACTCAAATCAATCAACACATAAACACGATGAGAGAATTCTAACAATTTACCTGTGACAGCATCGGGGGAGGTTTCAAAATCCTATCGTCCAACTAGTGCATAGATACGGTTTTGAGGACTACTTAAACTGGATGCTCCTCCCCTACCTCTACCACGACCTGCTGGCACTTGCGAACCTTTCCGTACCAGGCGTACTAACAATAAAGAACCAACCGCTGATCCTGTGGGCTGAGCCTTATTTCTGCCATTCCTCAATGGACAATCGCGTATCACATGGCCAATCCGACCACAGGTATAACAAGCACTTGAACCTAAGCGGCACTGTCCAGAGTGTGGTCTACCACATTAAGCATACCGGGGTGAAAGTGGTCTCACCCGGCCTGAATCATCCCTATACTGGAAACCCAAAATTTTGGAGCTCTGGCCCGATCCAGAATAAATAGGACGATCAAATCTCTTGCCCGTAAATCGAGGAGGTGCACTGGCCACTGATTGGCCTGAATGTTTGGAATACTATTGCCTTTGACTCCCCTAAACTCGCTAGCTGCATTGGAAGATCTGGCCCTCTTACTGTTCTTTCTATCAGAATCACGCTCGCCCCTCTGCAGCTACTACTGTTCCTCTAAATTCTGGACATGGGCTTGAATACGAGCAATATCCATCCCGTCCTAGAGCGAGGCTGTCAATCACTCCTTAATCAAATGAGGACCCAAACCACTCACGAATCGGTGTACACGGTCCCCCGTATCGGCTAACATAGCTAGGGCATACCTAGCCAAAGAATTAAAGCGAAGACTATACTCTCGAACACTCATACTCCCTTGTCGGAGATTCAAGAACTTGTCGGCTTGAGCCCGTCGAACCTCCGGGGGTAAGTAATGTTGGAGGAAAGCTTCCATGAACTCTTGCCATACTGGGAGAGGTGTATTCGCCCCTCTTGAAAACATCCAAGTGTTATACCAGTGAACGGCCATATCCTGCAATCTATAGGAAGCTAATTCAACTGACTCAGTATCAGAAGCATGCATTAATCTCAACGTCCCCAACATCTCATCTATAAAGCCCTACGGGTCTTCATCTGGCTTTAACCCATAAAATTCTGTAGGATTCAGACTAATAAAATCGCGGGGGCTCTTGCACTACTCGCTCTATCACCTTGGCCCGCACTTTGTCGCTGAGCCTGAGCGGCAACCAACTGGGTCAGCAACAGAATAGCCTCGATCATCTGCTGGCCCGGGGTATCTAGTGGAGGAACCGGGTCGGGGGCCGGAGGCGAAGCCCCGTTATGCTCCTCGGGGGGGGTAGAGAGGAGGGTCCGAGATGGAACCTCGTGCTCATGGGACTCACCCTATCTCCCATCTCTGTCGGTGGCTCCCGTTAGTCTTTTTTTCTTCCGCTACCATCTTGCCCTTCTGGGCCGCTATAGCCTTCTTCTTCATAGGCATTACTGAAATCATAACACGCAATTAGAAAAAAGGAAGACCTGATAGCATAGCTCTATCGCACGATCTAAGATTAGAAGGAAGGGTCAATCATTTCTAAATGCCCTGCAACCTCCTGTTTATAAGTGTTGCGAGCTTCACACCTATAAACAAGACTCTACTAGACATGGCTCATAGGCACTCCCTAGGACAAACTGCTCTGGTACCACTTTTGTCACGACCCAATCAGAGGGCAATGACGGGCACCCGGAGCTAACACACCGAGCACCTCTAAACATACATCTCATAAACATTTCTAAGTGGGCCACATAGGCAACTCGTGAATATTATCTCTAAAACAGTTATCAATAGCTATGTCCATAAATGTAGGCCAACAAGGCTACCAAATATTATACAACAATAAGAACTAATGACGTTTAAGGAACATCTAGCTACATACATCTTTCTACGAGCCTCTAAACAGAATACGTATGACAATAAGGACCAATATCAATAGATTGCAGCTCCGAAGTATGTGGAGTGATCCTGAGAATCCTCTGATAAATCACCTACGGGTCAAGTCCGTATACCTGTTTACCTGCGGGCATGAACGCAATGTCCACAAGAAAGGACGTCAGTACGAATAACGTACTGAGTATGTAAGGCATGAATATTAGCATAATAAGAAATATAGAACATAACATGAGATAAAGATAACCTGCACATCTGATTGCCTCATATGGCGGATACCATGCATACTTAGCTTTCTTTAAAAAAAACTTTCCTCATATATATAAATAATAGTGCTACGAAACGTGCAATCCAATCCATAAATAAATAATAGTGTTGCGGAACGTGCAGCCCGATCCATAAATATCGTATATTACAGCGGAATGTGCAGCCCGATCCATATATCATATCATCATTTTACATATATATTGCCGCGGAACAAACGGGCCGATCCATTTATCCCATATATCCCGCGTCCGGACATCCCGCGTCCAGGACGATATCTGGCTAATCAGGTGGCTATGCGTATATAACGCCTCACCTTTCCTGTTACCCCATATGTACATATATATATATATATATATATATCATATGCATATATAACATAAGTAGCATGCATAAGAGCCTAAGTAAAAGTTATCACTTTATCGGAGTGACGTAAGGTTGGTAACCTCCTATTTATATTATGGAACAATCATCATCGCTTTACCTCACCTTAAAGGAACAATAATTATAAGGTGAGATCAACAACAATGAGTGGAATCAAGAAAATCATGAAATAAGCTCAATAATCTCATCTTAGCATTAAAATCATAAACTTTGAAACTTCTAGGAATAGGATCATCATCATCATTTTCATCATGGAAACTTAATCATCTTTAGCGTCGTAAGAAACTTTAAGAATCATGAATCTTTAGCTCTTGGGAATGAGGACATTATGGAAGACTTGTATGGATTCACAAGAAAAAAGTCATCATTGTCATCATGGTCCTCATAGAAAACATCTATTCTTTAATATCATAAAACCTTGAGAATCATGAACTCCTAAGCTTTTCGGGAACAGGAATGTTATGGAAGACATATATGGAATCATAACATAGGAATCATGCCTTTAGAAAGAAAGGGACTAGCCTTACATAACTGATTGATTTCCTACCACTTAACGATTTATCTCCCGAGCTCGTAATTCTACATTCGAGAGAAGTCATACTACGGTTAGACTTATAGTCGTGTACCTATCTCAAATCTTTAAATTAAACTTCTTTAGAATTCTACAAAAATTCGGGCAGCATCTCCCCAGTTTATATGCCTAGCCCGAAATCACGATTCAGCAACCAGCAACAACAACAACAACCATACTAACATCAACAACAACATTATCAATACCCAAGTATTTCATAAAACATCCCACATGATGTTTATCTAATATTTCCACCAACAAAATTACTATAAGACCATTTAATAGTTCTATCTCCTAATTAAACTTAAATCAATACCAATAAGGAAGAATTCATACCTTATTCCCGCTAGAACCACGATATCTTTAATATCCACCTTGGATTCAAGCCAAAATCCCTCGTAATATGATATTATAGTTGTAACTATATGCTGTCCGAACTGGAATCCGGGGGTTAGACTTGATTTGGGCTTAAAATTTGGTGTTGGAAGTTGGGGGAGAATTTTCCAGAAAGTTAGAGAGGTTTTTGGGAGTGTTTGAATCAGAAATAAGGGGTTAAGCCCCCTTATATAATGTTCCAGATTCTGTCCAAACCGACTTAAAAATTACTCAGTGCGTTCACGCTAGGTATTGGCGCATTCGCGTTGGGTCGTCTGTCACCCCTTCTGCGTGTTCGCGCCACCTCCTGGCGCGTTCACGTAGAGCATTTTCCTAGCCTTCCATCCAACTTGTAACACCCATATCTCCTTGCTCCAATATCGTATCGATGGGCGGTTTTTTGTGTTAGAAACTAGACTTCATGAACTCCACTTTAGGCTCTTGTTTTGCCTCAAAACTCCTCATTTACTAAATGATATTCCTTCCTCAAGTAGGTCCAACATTACCCCTCATATTCTCTCCAACATCCAACAAACTTAATTTCCTTGATTCGCTTGCCCTCCAAATCCTTCTGTCGCTTATTATATGAACTTAAATCCTCATAACATAAGATAAGCGCATCAAATCTCATGTATCCTTAGATGTAACTCTAATGTCCATACTTGAAATAGCCAACAGTCATAAATCTCAACGTACAGAACCACGGGTTGTAACAAATGGCTCATGAGTTAGCTTTACCACCATGCCTGTCAGGTGTTCATTTGGTATTTCATGTGTCCATGTTGAAGTGGTACCATTCAAACAGTTGTTATATAATTCGTTGGGACTTCGTGTTGCTTGATGATAATCTATCTTATGAGGAAGAGCCTATAGCGATCTTAGATAGGAAAATGAGAAAGTTGAGATCAAAAGAGATAGCTTCAGTTAAGGTGCGATGGCAACCTCCTGTTGAAGAGGACACATGGGAGACCGAGTCTGATATGCGTACCAGATATCCCCAGTTGTTTACAGACTCAGGTACTTTTTCTCGTTTCTTTTCCTTTGTCATTTGAGGATGAACGATTATTTAATTGGCATCTGATGTAACAACCCGTTTAGTCGTTATTGTGCTTTTGACCCATTAACCCCCGTTGACCTTTCCCTGAGCCCTGTTAGTATGATTTTGACCTGCGGAGATAGGTGGCATATTTTTCGAGGTAATCGAGCGAGTTTTATAATGACTTATGAGAAATAGAACCTTAAAGTGAAAAACGGTTGGCCGGTAGTTGACTTTTGGGTAAATAGACCTTAATCAGAAATCTGCCAATTCTGTGAGGTCTAGAGGGTCGATTATGACTTGGTAGGAAGTTTAGTTCAGTTTCTGAGGCACTCGGGAGAGTTTGGGTTAATGGTTGGAAAGTTAGTTTTTGGAGATTGGATGTTGACCCAGTCAAATAGACCTCTGATGGAAATTTCAAGACCACAAGTGAGTCCATAGCATTTTTTATGTGTGTGTACATGTCTGGTTTGTACCTGGAATATCTCGGGTGATTGTCGGGATTTGGGAAGGACTTGGTGAAAAACTAGAAAATTCTAGTTTCTGGTGTCTCGCCCCAGCGAGACTGGGTGCCCCCCAGCAGAACTGCCTCAGTGGAGCTTGGTCCATGGCCGCGGAAAGGTGGATTCCTTGGGAGTCCACTCCAGCGGACGGTATTCTCTTTTGGAGCAGATGCCCAGTAGCGGACGTTTTTCGCTACGGCGAAAATCGCTGTTCCAGAATTCATTAAATGCTAAGTTAAACGCTTCATTTCCCATTCCCAAAAATTATTTTTCCTAAGTGTCTTAGGTTGGTATTGTTATTGATTTGTGGGCTTATCGCCTCTTGTTGTGTATTGGCTTGTTGCCATGTGTGTGGTATTGGACTTGTTACTTAGTCGCCATATTGTGGTTGTGATACGGTTGCCTCTCACTTATCTCGACATTATCATTGAGAAAGGAAAGAACTTGATTCGATATAAATATTGTGATATGTGTCCACGTAGAGGCACGATTGGGATTTGATGTGATTACACTTGATCTTGGTATTATGCATTGCATTCGTACTCATTTCCATGATACATTGATATGATCTGTGATTTATACTGATGATGATAAGTGAGAAGGAAACATCCGATATTTTGGACAGACTTGATATAGTATCCATCTCTGGGCTGTGTGCGGAATGGCTAGTGATATGGAACCATCTCTGGGCTGTGTGTGGAGTGGTTGGTGTTGTGGAAGTCATCTCTAGGCTGTGTGCAAAGTGACTAGTACATAGACCTCGCAAGTCCCCCATGGGTCATGACTATTGAGACGTGGAAGTTATCCATCTGTAGCATGTGTGTACGGAGACAGACATTTGGCCAGTGCATATCATTGCAGTGTGTATGCACTCATTACTTCATTCATATATTACATTGATTCTGCCTTGATATTCCTATTACTGCATTATTTGTTCTTGGACTGTGTTGTGATTGTACTTGATATTTAGCATGCCTATCTTCAGTTCCTTTCTTTTATATATGTTATCAAACTGTTGTCGGCCTATGATATACCTACTAGTACATAGAGTTTGTACTGATACTACCTTACTATACTCTTTTTTTTTAGTGCAGATTTCTTGACAGGCCCCACTTCTACCCCTCGAGAGTGATCCTGATGCTAGGCTTACAAGTGTCCAGGGTGAGCATCTGATGAGCCCGCTGCTCGGAGACTCCTCTACCTTCTGTCTTTGCTTATTCCCATTCAAAGACAGATATTTATTTCCAGACTTGTATTTCTAGACAGTTGTATTTAGATGCTCTTATACTATTCAGACCAGATCTGGGGGTTGTATATTTAGGTTCCGCATTGCTATCTATTTATGATTTTAGAGTTCTATTGCTTCTCATTTATTGTTTACAGTGTTTGGATGAATGACTAAGGGACGAGTTCGCCTACTAGGTGAGAAAGGGTAGGTGCCTGCGCAATCCGTGATTTGGGTCATGACAATATACATGGATTTAAAGATCAAGAATATGTACAATCCTCAACGGTTAGAAGAATTACTAGAGGAAAGCTTTAGATTTACCAGGTAGGACGTTCATTTTCCTTTGTTACTTTCTGTGAGTATTCATGAAAATTTATATTCAAAAAGAAAAAAAAAATATTAAGCACCACTATATATTGTATTTCTCATGTACTTTCAATAATTTGGATGAGGCACAAAAAATATGAAAGATTCAGAGATAAGGTTTTCTTACGAACCATAAGCTCTGAGTGATCTTTGCTTGAAGTAGTCTCAAACATTAACATTTGATGCGTTAAATTTGTTGAAATTGGTAGGGGTGGGCATAGTTTGGGCCAACTCGAAATCCAAACTGAAGTTCGAGTTTCTTGAATATTTGGTCTGGATTTTTGGATTATGGATTCATTTTTAAAATTTTTGGATAATGGATGTAGTACTTTGGACTTTCTAATATCTGAAAATCTGAAATTTTTATTCCTTATATTTAGCCCTACCCATATTATATGTGCTCAATACTAATTAGTCCAAAGTTCCAATTAATAGATAGTATGCGACACACATTATATGTCACGCCCCAATTCTATGGGACGTGATGGGCACCCGACCCCACAGCCGGAGCCGAGCGAACCCACCGACTCCTATTGCACACATAAATTTTTTTTTTTCAAATCTATAAATCGAATAATCATGAAATACACAATGAAGCTTTCAAACTTTACAAAATCTGTGATTATACAAAATTAACTACATAACACAAATCGACATGTCGGCTGATGGAGCCGCTGACAGACTGACATACCATACCCACAACGCTGTCTGCAAAGTCTCTAACACAGATCCTGAAATCATGACAGACAAACTCTGACATGGCAGTGCTCTGGGAAAAATAGAGCTTGCCGTCTTCGCTGGAACATCTTCTGCAATAACTTCAACTCATCTGGGAGTACCTGCGCGGCATGAAACGCAGCCCCCGAAGACAGGGGGTCAGTACGGAAAATGTACTGAGTACGTAAGGCATACAATACAGAGAAACAGAACTATAACTGAAGCAAGCAGAACGATCAGATACATACGTTACTCAGACTAGCAACCGCTTACCTTACAAGCCCAACTCATACATACCTGCTACATGTGCCAAAAAGTGTACATAAACTAGGTAAGTCACAGAGCCGCAATCGCCTACTTTATAAGTCACAGATCGCATGTCCGAAGAGGTACAGAAAATACAGAGTAACCCGTGATGTCACACGTCAGACGAAGTACAGAGCGTACCGAATGTTCAGATGAGGTCATGTACCGGACGGAATACAGGACATACAGATCGTACAGATACTGGCATATATCGGACGAATGCAAACGTACGAAGGCTCGGAGGATGACATATGTCGGACGAGAATACGAAAGCATATCAAAATCATAAATCTCATATGTGTATGGCGTGTCCGGCCCTCCGATGAGGGACTCGGTGATTAGAATCATGTATAGCAGAATCAGATGTCATATATGCAAATAACGTGTCCCGGCCCTTTATTAAGGGACTCGGTAGATAAAATCATGCATATCATAATCATGTATACATAACGTGTCCCGGCCCTACTGCGCGGGTCTCGGTGAGTAATAATCATGTGCCATCCGGCCACCGTCCCCATAACATCACATCATAGTCACATACGGATAACGTGTCCCGCCCGCAAGTACGAGGGACTCGGTGAATAATGCGAGAGAAGTGCGCACGAGAACATGTCACGGCCGGGACTCGGTGAATCGAATCGTATCGTAACGTACACACGAGATCATAACATGCCCGGCCCGGACTCGGTGAAAGATACATTGAGTCGCGCGCGAGCGAAGTAGTGCGGAAACATATGCATATGAAATCAGACTCGATGAATACATACGCTTATTAACATCTGAAGATTCAGAACAAGTCTCGGGTTCTTCCGGGTTAGCATCGGAGAGTTATAGCATTTAACATACCGAAACCTCTTCGGACTTTCAAGCGATCCGAGATCGTGCATAAAAGACATTGAGGCTTACAGAGGATTCTCATATCAGATTACTCAGATCAGATGACTCATATCAAAACACTTATACCAACTATTCATACCAGAATGCTTACGCTGAAATTCTCATATCGGAATAATTTATGTCAGAATGCTTATATCAGAGTGTTCATATCAGATCATTCGTATCGGAGTGTCTATATCAGAATAGTCAAATCAGAATACTCATATCTGCATTACCGGATTCCTATAGCAAACACGGAACATTAGCCAACACAGTTTCCATTAATTATCGTACGGAATTAAAGCAAATAGCACCATACATTTAGGTCTCGGGGATTGTGGGCCCACCTTGGATCAAGTCGGGTATCGAACATAGAAACGTGGTCATTGTTTTTCATTGGTTCATCCTCAAAAGTTTCAAGGCATTCCGGTTTCATTTTTAAAAGTTACAAACATTTGAACATCTATTTACAATAAGGCGTACTCATTTAGTTCAATTCCCGAGTCAATAGTAACTAAATTCAAGCTCAGATTTCTAGAATTAGAGTAGCCCCCGAGGCACATATTCAAGCCTATTACATCTATGACATGCCAAAGAAAGAAGAGTAGGCCTTACATACCTTTTCTGCCGCTTACGCTACTCCAAATCCTCGTCCAAAGTTCGCCAAAATCTGTGATTTGGTCATGTTTACCAATTACTATTCATGAAGCTTTAAAACTCCAATCTTGAACTTGTTTTTATCTGCCGAAATTTCGGCAGCACCTCCCCTGTAAATGCACCATCCCGAGAATATGGCTCGGCCCAAATCAACATCAACAGCAATCCGGGAATTCAACCCGGCCAAACTATCAACAACAACAGCCCAACAATACCACCAACATCAATAATTCACTACAAAATACATTATGACATAAATTGTCTTCTTTTCTACATAGTTCAATAATTTCCATCCCAACTTCACATTTTCAATTCAATACTAACATTCTCATATTAATCTACTAATCAAGATCACTTCAATACGATTCGGAAATATTTCATATCATTTTACAAAATATTCACCAAATGTACAAAATATACAAGTTTTCCACCAAAACCATAATTTATCCGAAACTTCTAATCTTCAACATACATATTCACAATATGTTTCCATCGTCCCCTTTCATCAACAATAATTATAATTTGCACCCTACAACTTTATCTCCATAATATCATAAAAATCATTCCAAAATGACATAATCTTTCACATTTCATTTCAATGACAACTTAAACCATTTCATCTTCATTTGCATTATAATGATCACAACAACACCACTAACATACTAAACAAAATTAATTCACTCCCATTATACTTCCATGTACCACACGGCCACATCTTATATTTTCAAATTCAACCAAATTCATTCAACTTCCATTCCCAATATAAATCCCACCATAACCATAACTAAAATGCAACATAAAATTAATTCATCTTTGCCCATACACCAACACATGCACACGGCCATATTCACATATGTGTGCCTTCATGCAACTCCCATGTTTCCATGAATTTTAACCATTTCTACATTCCACAACATAAACAAGACCATGCATAACATGAAAAGGGGATGAATTCTTACCTTTCCTTCACAACTTCTCAACTTAGCTAAGGTTGGAGTTGTGTACCAAAGAGTGATTCTCTTGCCTCAACAATTATACCATGTTGAAAAGCACCCTTAAATTAGTAGAAACACATGAAGAAACAAATTTTTGGAACAAAATTGGAAGACCCCAATTTCTCCATGCTTTGGCCGAATAGGCCTTTCTTTTTGCTCTTCATCTTTCTTTTTTTTTTCTCTTGCTTGCTTTTTGTCTTGAATTAAAAGATGATCAAATATATATATATTTCTCATGCATGTGAGGGGCACATGCCCCTCTCTCCATTTCTCTAGATTATTCTTTTTTTTTTCTTGAAATTTTTATTTTTTTCCTTTCCTTTATTGTTTTCTAGCATTTTCTTGAATCTTGACAAAGATGACTTAATTGTCATCTTTTTTCCTTCACATGGCCAATATGGCCTTTTTATGGAATTTTCATGAAGCTTGGTTGAATTTACCATTTTGCCCCTCGACTTTTTCTCAATATTACCATTTTGTCCCTAACCTTCCACATTATTTTCATTGGCCATTTTGCAAATTCCTCTTTTTACCCTTGGCCTTTCGTAATATTTCCCATACAATAATAGTCATAGATTGTATTTATAATAACTCGTACACCAAAATGATTTTTTTGAAAATGGTCTCGTCCTTAGCTTCCCGCGACGACTTCGAAATATCGAAACGTACAAAGTACGGGCCGTAACATTATAATATTAAGTCCAATATAAAATTTTCTTCTAAATTAAATATAATATGGCTTGCAAAGCTGTAGTACTTCACTACATTAAGAATAAGACAACTTCCAATGAAATATAGGAAATAATGTAGAATTGAACTATGTGACTTGATATCTTTTGGTTTAGTGGTAACAATTCATTGCTGAATCCGCATATTTGAATTCACGTTATGCTAAGACCTGTAACTTGTAACTAAGGCACATGAATTTCATTCCTAATAAGCCTACCTTCAAGGCTCAAAGTCAAAATCGAAAATCTGAAATATCCAAACCAATTAATCCGAAATCGAACTTAAAAAATTCAATCCAATCCGAACTTATTTGGATTGTAATTTCTTCAATCTGAAAATCGAAATCTTCATATCCATTCCGACGACCCGAAATTCCACCCCTAGTAGTTGGTAAGAGTTGTAGATATATAAATGAAAAAACATATATTCATATAAATCATCTTGGTGACTTTTGCTAATGTTTTCCTCATTATAACTAATGCTATCCTATTATTCTTAGTAATGTCTACTATTAATAAATAACCAAATACAGTCAGACCTCTCTATAACAGTATCCGTATATAGCAGTGCCTTTTTATGATAGCTGAGTTTTTTTTACGAACCTATTTTTTATATTATATTTTATTTCTCTATAGCGTGCCAGTTTTACCTATAACAGAAACAACCAACTTTATAACAACATGCTCTTTGTAAAATTGCCTCCATATAACAGCTATCTTCTTTTTTTGGTAATATAATAATTAACCATCTTTATTAAAACAAAATGTCTATACTTATCAATAATAAGTTTAGAAATCTTTACCAAGTATTTAATTTGATACTTTAATATACTATATTTATGACAAAATATTACATATGAATACATATTTGTAATCTAAAAATATATCATTGTCTTCTATTTTTATTTATACAAAACAAGCATTTTATCACCACTAAGTGATTGGAAACTACGAAACAAGCTACAATTATAAATTTCTTCCTCAATCTTGAAAGAATTAATTTTCAAGTAGATTTAAAATGTGTACCTTAGAGCTTAAAACTTTATACATTCAGTTATGAATTTATTGAAATTGTACTAACTTTATTTAATGTTTAGTTAGTGAAGAATGCATATCTTTGAGAATTAAAAATTAAAATGATTTTGTTATTTGTTATAACATTAAAAAATAAAAGATTAGATTTTTTTTGTGCATCTATTTTGCCTATAACAGCCAACTATTATTTAAATGTCAAATGTTGTTACTCGGGAGCTTTTTCACATTAAAAATTTTTCTCTCTCTAAACTCTCTCCGTACAACAATTATAACGGCTACATTAACAGTCTAATTTTCCCTCTTCTGGACAACAGGGCTCATGCACCACCCCATGGACACGCCAGAGCCTCCTATCGCGGCGCGTCAGGTAGGGATTCAAGATCCTCAACCAATACCAAACATAAATATGGAAACAATTGTACCATTCGCAATTATTCCTCTGTAATTACGGCCCCAAAAATCCCAAAACCTAATGCTCCCAATTTGGGGGACCCAAAAGTTACAACCCAAGTCAATTCTCATAACGGCATGGCTGCTGTAATTTTCAAAGCTTCTGATTTCTACGGAGTGATGATGGAGGAATGCAAATATAACATTACTGGCAAGTTCATCAGAACAAGACCAAACATTGAACACATTCGCTCTACAGTATATGAAAAAATTAAACTCAAAGGGGAGGTCAAAATAGGTGCGTATGACTTTCGTACTGTGTTTATGGATGTTTACAATGAAGATGATTGCAAAACTATTTGGTTTAGAAGATTAATTGAGGTTGATGGGATGGTCATGTGGCTCCAGAAATGGAACCCCAATTTTAAACCCGAGGAAGATTCCCCAATCGTTCCTGTATGGGTACTTTTGCCAGGATTACCACACAATTGCCACTGCTGGAATTATGTGAAGCAAATCCTTGCACCAGTAGGCAACCCATTATCTCTTGACCCTGGTACTGAAAATCAAAATAGACCGGGAATGGCAAAGGTGAGGGTGGAGTTGACCTCACTAAGCCTCAACTTATGTTTGTTTGGATTGGTATTAAAACCCTAAGAACCCACTAACAGGATCTACACAAAAACTGGAATATGAGGGAGTTCCCAAGTACTGCAGGCATTGTAAACTATTGGGCCATTCAGCTCTTAAATGCAGAGCATCGGAGAAAGAAAAGGAGCAGAAAAACAAGGATATGGAAACTAGAAACAATGATGAAAGTGAAAATGTGAAAGATGATGCAAAGCAGGAAAAAATCACAATGTAGGACCTTCAAACTCCAAGACAAACAACAATATTAAAATGCCTAAAAATGCTAGCAAAAATGGTAACGAAGAGCCTATCAAAAAAGGTCAAAATGTTACTAAGAAAGTGGCTATTAGGACTGGAAATGGGAAGCTTACCATCAATGAGACTGAGACATCAAGGTATAGTAATGAGAATGGCAATCTGCAATAAAAGGAGGCTAAAGAGAATAGTACCAACAACAATACCAGGGAACAAGGTAACAGAAACAAAAGAGGAAAAAGAAAAGAACAGGATGAAAAAGAGGATATTAATACTGGAGATCAGAAGGATGAAACTGAGCATGATAACAAAGAAACCAATCACAACAATGAGGGGTTACTTTAAAATAACATTCAGGAGATGCAGCAGGAAAGTCTCAGCAACAAAAAAAGAATCAAGAAGAAGAAGAGGAAAAATAATGCTACTACCTCAAAATCAACTCAGGCCATGAAAAATAAGATATGGAATACAAGAGATACAAAAATGAAAAAGAGAGGAAAAGGCAAAAAGACAGAGAAACAAAATAAGCAGAGCAAGTATATGGAGATTCTTAAGAGAGACAGAGATAAAAAAAAATTAAAAAAAAAGCAACAAGGAAGGTCAAACCAGATCCCAAAGCAGCACAAACCTGAAGGAAGACTCCTCTGGATCTGGTCTACATGTAACTCTATCTGGAAATCATAGCATACAAGATATGAGTGGGCAGCTAGTGGTGGATCTTGATCTTGTGAAAATGAAAACTAGACAATTCATGGAACAGACACACAACAATGAGATTGAAATAGCTAGTCTAGTGAAGGAATCAAATGAATCAAAAGAGGAAGGGGGAAATGACAGTGGAAAAAGGGCCATATCCACCCTAAAGGAACCAATGGACCCTATACCTAAGGAAATAAAAGAGGTTACTGACAAGAAGGGGCTATCTCTAAGAGGTCAGAAACACAAGAAGAAAGGGGAACAAGGTGGTTATAGCAGTCAAGTAGGCATTCTTCATGACAAATCTGACACTAAAGCTCTCCATCTCAAAGGTGTCAATGATTAAAGCAATAATATGGAACATCAAAGGTATGAGGTCTAAAGGGGCCTTTGATAGACTTCTAAGGATGGTTAGACTTCATAAAGTTAACTTTATCGCTTTACAAGAACCTTTTCTCCTTCCTAATCAAATGGAGGAATTTAGAAACCTACTTGGTTTTGAAAATGTTGTTTCTAACATCAATAGTAAGATCTGGTGTTTTTGGAAAGACTTTCCTAACTGTTGCCTGACTATCCACCATAGATAACAACTTACTTTTAAAGTTAATAGAGTTGGTTTCAATGATTATGTTTGGGTTACTGTAGTCTACACTAAGAGTAATGCTAGTAGAAGACTAAGGTTATAGAGAAGCCTAAGGGCAGTCTATAATATTGTGGATGGTCCTTGGACTGTCTTTGGAGATTTCAACACTATATTAAATGCTGATGACAAGAAGGGGGGAGTGCCTCATACTCTGTCCAAAAGTCTTGACTTCATAGAATGTATGGATGATTATAAACAGATGGATACTCAATTCACTGGCAATCCATACACTTGGTGCAATCAAAGAAGAAGAAGGTGGAGAATAAGTAAAAGACTTGACAGAGTGATTATAAATGAAGCTTGGTCTGATAAATACCCTGACACCAGAATTGATCATCTACCCTAGATAGAATCAGACCATAATATGCTATTACTACAATGTGAACAGGAAGATTAGTCCTTTATAAGATACTTTAAATTTTTAAACTTTTAGACTGATCAAGAGGGACATTGATGTTGACAAAGATGCCTGGGACAATGAGGTCCAAGGAAATCCTATGTGGAGAGTTCAAACTAAGCTCAAACTATTGGCTAAAGCTCTTAGTAATGGTCAAAGAAGAATATTGGAGATACTTTTGAAACAGTCAAGCATATGGAAGATTACACTAAACAAATGAAGGATCAATATGAACAAGACAGTTCTGATGATAACAAGACCCTATTACACAAAGCTCAAGCCGAATACATCAAACGGCTAAAGTTAAAAGAGTCTATATAGAGACAAAAAGCCAGAGTCAAATAGGCTGAGGAAGGGGATACTAATTCTAAGTATTTTTAAAGTGTCATTAGCGGAAGAAGAAGACAAGCTCAAATACTTAGTGTCACGACCCAACCCGCCATGACTGGCACCCATCTAAATCCTAGTGGGTGAACCAACATACAAGACACTTATCCATTCAATACGATTTTATATTAACCAAGCTAAACAATTATTACTCATTTAACTTCAAAAGAACAAAGTAAATCATGCCATAAATCTTTTGAAATAAGTGCGGAAGTTCTAATTATTACAATCCCCAAAATCCAAAAGTCATCGTACAGGACTCTAAGCAAAAACATGTCTAAGAATCTGAAGTCTAAAAAATAAGTAATCCATAATGTCCAGAGTATGAAAAGATATCAGAGCAAGAAGATCTTCGGGCGGCCTGGTATGGGAAGAAGCTCACCCTAAAATCTGTCAACAATTATCCTCCACGATAGATGTGAGAATGACAATGTCTCTATATCACAATCGCACTAAAAGAATGCGGAAGAAGGTAGTATCAAAGTACAAATACTATGTACGGTAGATATCATAGGCCGACTAAGATTAGTATCATGCATATTTTGAAAAATCAATAGAATAAAACAAGCCAGTCAATAGACATGAATATCAATAAATCACAGCAAGTCAACCAAGGACAATCACAATCAAATCACCAAGAATGTCAAGCAATCACAATCACGTAAGCCACAAACGGAAATAAATTTACCACAATAACCTCGCTCGCCGTACATACATGCTAGCCGATATCTTAGCTCGGTAGTCGTGACTCGTAGGGAACCCACGGGCGTCCATGTGCACTCGTTCCGCATCCACCCTCGGACCGCAGCATAAACCTCCGCTCCGAACGAACCTCGATCGGCGGACATATCAAAGTACCTCTCATTTCCGGAACGCATCCGTCACGACCCAACCGTAAAGTCGTGACTAGTGCCCGAATTGGGCACCCAAACACATTCATAAATTAGAATTACGCAAACGGATGGCTTATACAAACACAAATATCAAACGCTGTCTCAGATTATATCAAACTGTCGCAAACATATCTCAAACACAGCCATATATATATCAGAAGCCGACGAGGCTGCCACGGCGAATGGGATCGCCCAGAACAAGTAATATACAAACACAACTGTACAGAATGGGCATAACCCACATACATGTCCACAGACCTCTAAACAGATAAACGGAATCATAAGACGGGACAGGGTCCCGCCATACCCCTGACAAATATATACAAATGCAACGAACGAATATATACCAAAATATGGCTCTGGAATAAGGGGAGCACTCCAATCAATGAAGGGTGTCCTAAACGGTGTGGATCACCAACCGTGCGTCGTACCGCGGGATGAAACGAAATTTCCGAAGAAAGGGGGGTTAGTATGAATATGTACCGAGTATGTAAAGCCAAAAGATACGGAAACGAATCGAGTTATAGCAGACTTCATCGTAATGCACGTAAAGTAAGTGTGCATATCCGGATGCCAAAATGCTTAGCTTTCTTTTGAAAAACATTCTCGTCTCATACATACGGAAAGTCAAACATATCATGAACCGACATTAACCTAATGATCATAACCAAAAACTGTAAATCACATATACACATACCGCGCTCAAGTACCTAGAGGTCAATATCACACATACATATAACATACAAGAATCCAAGAATCCGGCAACATCACATACTGCGGCCAAGAATCCAAAGGCAACATCACATCACATACCGCATGGTCAAAGAATCCAAAGCAGAATATCACATCACATACGGTTCCGGATCGGCGAAAACGTAACAATGAATGCACGAGCGGAATCATAAGTAGCCAAATCTGATTTAAAAAACATTTTCAAAGACTTAGTAGGTTAATCAAACGAACCATCATTTATAGGCCAAAACAAGTAGTCAAATCATTTTTGCCTAACGTCACTCAGAACATATCAAAATCACATACATAAAATCCTTATTTTAGACTCACAAGACAAAATAAGTAATCATACTGGAATTGAAGATGTCATATCGAATTCTTTCAAAAGCCGTCGAATTTTCTGTAAGTTAAGATCGGCGGGACTCTGACGAGCGTCCACCAATCCGTTCCGCCTACGAAAAATCATAGTCAACATATGTTATCGAATCATTATTGCAAACTCGAAAGATAAGTAACCTCGATCGTACTTGAAATCGGAATAATAGTCATATCATATCCTTTCAAAAATCGTCAAAGTACATAAAGAAAGTCGCGGGGCCACTTGAGGGGTGTCGACCCGAGTCGGCCCGCCTATGAAAAACATAGTCATCACATCATGGAATCATTTTTGAGCATATCGAAGCGATCCGGTTCCTCGTCTGAAAGTTACGACTTTCGTAGTTTTCGAATCATTTAGGAACAAAATTCTTTTAAAAACCAAAACTTTTATGCAACTTTTGAAACTTAGTCATACAAAGACATAAGTGGCTAATATTTCATCTTTTATCTACACACGAAGACCAAGAAACAAATAAGAATCACGTACATGGTCGGATCGCGAGAGTAGAATTTCCTCGAGGCTCGTGTCATAGCCTATTCAAAACTAAGGCATGCCAAAGAAGGAAGGATTGAGCTTTACATACCTCGTACGCTCTCAAAGCTACTCCAAATTCAAGCTAAAGCCAACCTATGCCTCGGCTCCTCCAAGGTCTACAAACAAGTCATAATATGCCAAACATTAGCTATAGACATTTTGGGCATTTAATTTCAATTTACCCTTAATCTACAAAAATTTGGGCGGCGATTTGAAATAGGCACCGAGAATTTAACTCGGCCCAAATCAACAACAACAACAACAACCAACCTAGCAATATCAATAAGCAATCCGAAAGGCAATATAACATTAATAACTCATTTTCTTTACATCATTCAACAACTTTCAACATATTCGATTCAACGACTCTACTTCAAGCCAACATCAACGCTTGTACATTCAAATACCAATCCGAATCCATACTAACAACATTTAAGAACATTTCAAACAATTCATACAATATTTCCAACAATCCAACAAGGCTCCAATTTGCCCAAAAACTCCGCCCCCAAACCCGAGACACAACTATGGCCCATTTCTAGCTTCCGAATCATGATTTGTATCAACAATCCACACTATAACGATATCATTCTCATAAATATACAAATTACACCAAATGTACAATAACCTCCAAATCAGTCCGCAACAATTACAACATCAATTTGAGTCATTAAACTCTCATTCTCATCATGAAATTCATAACGACAACAACTAACACACTAAGCGACATAATTCATTACTTGCCACACTTCATGACCCATATTCGGCCAACACACATGCATACTTATGATTCTCATTCATTTCTCCACTCTACAACAATCACACATGCTAACTAGGCATTAATTCATTGCTTCAACACAACTCAACACACACACACTTACACGGCTAAATCTCACATACACTCGCCTTAACTCCAACATGCCATATTTCATGATTTTCATCCATTTTTAACATACTACAACATGCATACAACCTTTATAACACACATAAAACATAATTAAATCTCACCTTTCTTCTTCAACTCCACAATTTGCCTAGTGGTTTTGCGATCTACAAAACGGATGGTTTGATGATCCAACAACACTTCCACGCTACTTAGGGACCTCCAATTAGTGGATTTGCAAAGAAATATTTTGGGATGGCTAGAATTGGACTTGGTTTTTCCCTATTCTTGGAAGTAACGGGTTGTCGATGTTCTTCAACTTCTCTCTTTTTTTTTTTTTCTAAGTGTAGAATGAGGCTAGATGACTTAGAAGTCATCTTTAAGCTCACAAATTGCATAGTGTCATGTGCCCACATGTGTTGACCAATTAAAATTGTCCACTTGAGTGTGTGGGACCATTTCAAGCCACATGGCCAACATAACAATTTTTCATGATTTTCAACTTTCCAATACTACAATTTTGGTTTAAATTTCCTAATTGTTCCATACCAACAAATTCATGAACAACTTATGTCTCAAAATAAAATCGAAGGTCAAAAGTCCCGACTTTGCATCCCAGAATGGTTTTGACCCTAACTTATCATAGTCAATCCGGATTGTCCCGACGTACAAAAATGCGGGATATAACATCCTCGGACCACGAGTCCATAATCTAGGTCACATGAGTGCCTTTCCATACCTCTTACAAAACAGTGTTTCTTACCTTTCCAATATCAACAATCAACTCATCATTTCATGTCACAATACCCTTGAGAAGATTATATTAGTTTCTCATCAAAACACATCCATCGTAGATTCAATCACACGGTGAATAATGGCATGGAGCCTACACAATCACTCAATCACATTCACGTAGGAATTTAGCCACACATACCGTACGCATGAAAACTAGACATGCTTTCTCCACATCACAAAACATACAATCTACTAACCAAAGTCTAACTTAAGTAAACTCTGTGAACTCACCTCAAAGTAGAGCTGGAACATGCAGGTTACTCTGCTACAGCCTTTCCTTTCCTCAAAGCCTCAATACGTTCACGGTCTAAAAATAGAAGGCTCAATTAGTCACATTGCTCAATTCACAAACACCAAAGCAAGAATACCCTTCCCTTCCCCATTCTAAGGGTGGATGATTTTCTAGGTGATAAACAACCTATCAAGGCCCCTAGTATTCATTTACCATTAATTTATACAACATTCTATCAAATATTCCCATTACAAATAGTTTTTTATGGAAAAGACACCATTTTTATAGAACCCTACGTATCAAATCACTTAGTTTATGATTCTAAATATTCAATTTATGACAAATAGCCACTAATCAATCCATTTAAATAATAAAAAAGCGATAATAACCCCAACCCATCAAGTTAAGAAAGTTTTTTGACATTCTAGGGTTTCTACTTCACTTTCACAATTAAAGACCCATGAAGATAATTACAATAATGAAGGGGAAGGGAATGATAGAATAAAAAGCAATGAAACTTACCTCTCAAGGTTATCTTGCCCTAGCTTGAAAATTCTCTCTAGGTGCTTGTTGGAAGTGTGTTGGTGTTTTGTGAAAAGAGAAAATAAAACTGAGTATATAAAATTCGGGATATTTTA
>NC_081345.1:63289398-63302381 GCF_029784015.1 Lycium ferocissimum
TTTTTCTTTTTCTGGCCAATTGTTAAGCACGTTTTTGAATTTCAATATTTAAATTCCAAATTTGCCCTCGGCCTTCCCCGATGTCTTTACACCAATAATTCCATAACCAACATAAGCATATTAACTAAAAATCAATTTATTGCCTTGTAACACACAAGTCTTAATCATGCTCAAAATTTCTAATTATGCAAAAACACGGGACATAACAGGTGCGTAGGGTCAGATCCCACTAATGCCCATAAGCGGTAACAGGACACCCACACCTCTTAACACAAACAGCCTTTTGAATGAAAATCGTGTACCTCCACCCGATATGTTCTCTTTTAGTCTGAAGATGTGAGCCCATCCTCTTTTATCTTGAACCCCACAAGGCATAACAAAGACTCTCAAAATCATCCTCTCTCAAGGCCTAATCTCAAATAGGAAGAGTAAACTACCCTATTCAAATGTCTAAGTATCCACTATCGACCAAGAGGTCGCAACTCCCTGGGAAGTAGTGATACAGTCACGGCACTTTCCCCAAAGCTCAAATAGGACCGATAGGATGATAAGGATGATGTCAAAATATTTGGTAAGCCCATTTGTTGTAACCTTCTAAGAATAGTATAGGCAACAAAGACAACCCGGTGTCGCGGTGTGGAGCATTTAGCGGAAATACCATGGTTCCCACAGCAGTGATAAAGGTACAGCGTTTGTCAGTCAGCTTCCCAAGATCGGAGTGAAGAAACCCAAGAATGTGGTTTTCGTATCGTTTGGATGAATACCTCCCATATAACTCTCTAAAGGTCAGAATGTGGTCCCCGTACCCAACGAGCTTTGTCGACGCAAACATGTCTTTGATTTCTTTGGGGTAGGTTTCCGCAGGATAAGGATATTTTGGGCTAACTTCTTTTTGGACCTGTTAGCGCTTCCCACGCTTTAAGACATCCCTAATTTCTTCTAGAGTGGGAGTCATCTCTATTTCTCCAAATCTGAACACCATTTTGTCATTATCCCAATAACCAATAATAATCTCCAGCAAACCTGGATCCCCAGTCATACTCATCAATGAAGGTAGATGCCCTACACAACCTCTTATCTCTGTTTTCTAATCATTAATCGGACCTTCCCACCACATTACTAATCCTGGTGGTGGACCCACAGTTATATCAAACTGCACTTTAGGAGACATCTGTAAGACAGAACACTATTAGCTCCCCGCCCCCGGGAACAACAACTTATTTCACATAAAGCACAGTAATGCTTCCAAATAGCAAGTACAGGGATGCAGTGCCTTCAGGTTTTTACACCGTCTGAACACATTAAGGTGTCTACCTTGTCCGATTCAGGTAGGTCTGAGATATCAATCGGCCGCTGGTCAAGATGCGCTATATCGCATGATTTGGCTTTCGCTCTATACCAGTTATTCTAGAGTGGTCTTTCAAGCAAATGACGAGTTACCTAAGCGGACAAGCGGGAAGGGTCTCTAAGGCCGTGGGATGACCGCATGCCCACTCGACCTTAGAGACCTCAAAGAATATAGCAAAGGATTTTTAGTATTAGGTAGAACGACGGTTTCATCCCGTGTCGTCGCCCTTGGAAAAAGTGTAAAATAAATGCCAGGAATGGCGGAGTATGCATGCATGAATGACAGTTATTTTGCGGGAATTTAAACACATAAAAAATTTATATCACTTAGACAATTTATATCATACAAAGCAAACAAATTATTGGAACCCTTATGGTTAGAACCTTAAATTGTCCCCGCATGAGTCGCCATCCGTAATGGTCATATTTTTTCCGATTCGTATTTACACTTGCCTCATTTAAAAAGAAAAATATCCGGGAAAGTACGGTTGTCAATCGTACTGGAAAAAAAGAAAAAATATACTTCTACGTGGATGGTGCTCTAAATGGACATTATTTTTTAGAGTCGCCACCTAACTTATAGGTAAGTTAGAAAAACCAGTTCGAAAGGGTTCATTTAAAACGGTTAAGTTTTAAAAGAAACCAATCTGTACCAAAGTTTGGGTAAGGGTTCTGGTGATCCCCCGGGAAAGGTGTTAGGCACCCCGGTATTAAGGATCGGTAAAATACGGTTGACCTACGGGTTCTAATAGTATGCCTTGTAAATATAAGTTGTTTTTGATAAAAAAAAAAAAAAAAAAAAAAAAAAAAAAAACTACTTTTGTTTATATTTCTGTAAATCAGGATTGGTCATTTATGCAAGACATACTCATTTTTCAAGAATTAAAAATGGTAAAGTTTTGCCCAAAATTGGGCGTTTTGGGTTTCGGGCTAGAATACCTAGGTTAAAACCCGAAGGTGTTAACCTAAGTAGAATATTACGTAAGTCCACCCGAGTTTAGAAAAAGGTTTTTAGTTTAAGTTTTATAAAATCAGTTTTGGCATACTATATTATCCATATTTTAACCATATTTTATATTTTTTAGATTTTTAGCCAATTTTAGTCCAAAATAGTCCAAGTTATTAAGATGGTCAAAACAGTCCATAAAGTCTTTAAATCAGTCCATATAGTCCAAAGGTTCATATCAGTCCTTTTAGTTTCAAAAATGTTATATTTTTAATTTATGAAATTGATCATTTTTTAGTCCAAATTATACTAAATCGATGTTTAAAGTCACAAGTTATATTAAAGTTTCCAAAATCGATTTTGTACTGGAAATGATTTTTAAAATCAAGTTTAGGTGACTTTAAATGTGGGATAATCTTTAAGGGTTCCAATTTATAAATAAATAATATAAAATAAGAATTTAAAGGCATAAGGAATAAAGAGATGGGAAATTTACCAAGCCCAAATAGAAAGTTATGCTCCAACCTCGGGTCCAAAACGCATGCTCCATTTTTGCTCCAAGTTGGTAGACTCGATCTAGAAAGTTAGTGGGCCCGTTGGGGCAACATCAGGGTTTGGGTGGACAAGGATACAAATGGGCATACATGATATTAGTACATATTCACGAATTAAACTAAGTACAAAAATTAAAGGACCATAATAATTGTTACAAAGCCAAAAAAATGAATTACAACTTATTTGGGCCTGGCCCATTAACAATAACTAAAAAGAAAAAATAAAAAAAAATGTGGGAGAGGCCCAAGTGTAAAATGAGAGTAGCAGGCCCAGAAAGAAGGCCCAAAGTTATCCTTCTTCTCAAATTTTTTCTAAGTGTCAAAGCTGTGGTATACATGATATACCACTAGTATACTACTTAAATTTCTTCTCAAATTTTCTAAGTGCCAAGCTGTGATATACATAATACACCACCAATATACCTACCAAGACAAAGAGCAAAACCTCATGAAGGGCATACCCTTTATCCACCTAATGGAAAGGTAAGTCAACATATTTTGTATACCCTCAAATATATCCAATATATATACTTATTCTCGATAAATCCTCACTTCAAGAAGAACCAAAACTATAACCAAAATCCCTCAACATCTCATTTTTAGCTAATCTTTGATTTCTAACTGGTTTTAAAATACTCAAAACTTCAGAGAAAGCTAGCAGAAACAATCAGTGATTCTACATATTTCAAGCAAAGCGGTACAAAGCACAACTATAGCACAATCAAAAGGAACATAGCAAGTCTCAAATGGCTAAACAAGCAACAACCACAATGGGAGAATAAGGTAAACAAAGCAATGCAAAATCAAGGGTAAAGTAGAGAAAGACAAAGGAAAAGTCACAGTCAACATAACCAAGAATTTAGTTTCTAGTTGCTTTAAGAGAGTTAGTAACTAAAGAAACCAGAGTGATGCATTATCTAGTCAATAATTCTTTTTTAGGACCAAGAGGAGACTGAAACCAGTGCTAGAAAACATTTCTAACCAGTCACTACTCACCAAGGATCACAGGGGGCAAGTTCTTATTATTCATAGTCATCTTATGCTAGTTTTGGCTTAAACAAGTTTAAATATCAATCAGGTTTAAAGTACAGGTTCCATAGTATCCCTTAAGTTTCTAAACTCTGGTTTAAGTTCAATTATTGGACACACAGGTCTCAATTAGCATCAAAGATCATTTCAGCATAGGAACAGTTCTATAAAACATTTGCAGGGTTTGACAATGATAATTTAGGTCAGTTTCATTCTCAGCAGACAAGTTTAGCATGAATGTAGGATCAAACAAGACCTAATTAGAGTGTAATGGGTAGTCAAGACAAGGCTAGTAAACTCACAAGAAAGTAAAGGGAACATGAAGCTGTCCTAGGTATAAACATGATTCAACTATAACCACAACATGTCACAATAGTAAAAACTCCTTAGGAGCAGTTATAGATCCACAGAGGCCTAAGCTACTGTCCTAGGTTCAACAATCATTTTTTAAACAAGTCTTAGTTATAAACAATCATTCAAAGGTGGGAAGTTATGTATATGAACCACAGGAGTTCACACACAAGTTATAATGAGAGATACAAATAAGTAGATGCTACATTGGTTCTTTAAAAAGCAGTTTTAGTTTTAGCATGACATTAGATGTCACAAGTCCTGCAAGTTCGAACCAAATCTCCAACAGACAATCTGTTTACAATCTAGATCTCAGAAACTTAGTCGGGACCAACAAAGCAGGCAAAATGCATATACAGCCCATATCAAGCATACAACTAAAGATAATGCTCAAAAATAGCTCAGTGTTCAAAAATGATGGTCAAGAGAGGTTCATGCTACTTCTCCTAGGTCACAAAATGGGGCATTCATGAGCAGTATAGGCAAACAGTGTATAGGGAACAAGATATACAGGTTGCAGGATCAAAATATTGGAAAGAAGGAAGAACTTAGATTGTTATTATACCTAGTTTCAGATTTCCCTTCAGGTTCAATGTCAGTTTTCCCTATATCCCTAACTTCTATATAGCCTAGCAAGCAAAGGTATTTAGAATCTACCTAGTCAAAACAAACTCACAGAGCACATTATATAATGGCCTGGACAAACCACAAGTTTAAGAAGAAAGGGCAGCCATAGCAGGATCACAAACTACTTCAAGACACTAGCCTAGCCCTCTTTCTTTCAGTTTTTAAACAAGAAGACAGGTTCTTCTACTTTTCGTTGATTATTTTCCTACAACAGTTCCCAAAACAAGTGGTCAACACACACAAGACCAGATAAAACTCAAATTATTCCCAAAACCCAACAAGACAAGTTATAAATCTATCAAGTTTTTAGACAAATTTTCAGTTTTAGAGGCCTTAAGTCATACTTAGTAATCTCAGAATACACAAAGCAAACTAAGAGGTTCATTTTTTACTTCTTCTAAAGCTTAAGCAAGATTCAGAGGTTGTAGAATGAATATAAGTGAGGCAATATAGTCACAAGAACATACAGGTCCTTATTATAATCTTTAACAATCATTTGGCCAAAATGTAGGAGGATCAAAGGTTCAGGTTTAGAAAACTTATAGATTTGCAGATTTTTTAGAACCATTTCTTGCAAATTTTGAAAAGAATCAAGTCTTGAAAGGATAAAAACAAGCATAGACACAGATAACAAAAGAATACAGTGATCCAAATACCCTCTAATCCAATTCTTTGTAAAAATATACAAAAGTAGGCAATACATTTTAGTTTTTAAAGTTATTTTTTTTAAACTCATAATCAATTCAAAAGGACCCTACAAGATCAAGACATGCAGCATTCCTCTAAGACCCCAAAAATATACACAAACAAACTGATCAAAAGAAAAAAGTCATAGATTCAAACTCATGTTTAAACCAGTTCTGATTTGAAGGCTATTTAGTCATTTCAAAAGGTGTTGGCATCATTTTAAGACATCATTTAGACTAGATTTCGATCATTAACCATAAACACAAAAAACATAATCTCATTTTTTTTAGTTTTTTAACTCAGTTTTGGATAGGAAACCGTTATAAACTAAACTTAAAACCTATACTTTGTTAAAAAAAAAAAAGAAAACAGAATCATTATACCTAAGAGTAACAACCTAAACTGGACTTAAAATGATCATAGTGAGACTAAAAGTCCATAGGATCCATAAGACCATGGCCAGACACTCAAAAAAATAGAATGTAAAGCCTCAGGATCTCTTCCTAACCAATGTAACAGTGATCAAGAACAAAAAATTAGCAACATACTTCACTTTTAAACCTTGTTTTAAACTTAATACCTACCAGTTAGCACTTAAAAACTTTTTGAACTACATTATGTTGCCCTTATAACACAGTAGCTTAATGAATTCTATGAAACAGTAACCAAATCAAACCTTAAACAATCATAAGCAAGTTAATACATGTAGATAAGCTAGGTTCTACAAAAACAGCAACTAAGGCAACTTTAGAGTAAACATAAACAAATTAATGCATATAAATAGGCTAAAACGGGAATGAAATAAGCTAGAATAAAGATATTACCTTTTTATGGGGCAACCAAAATATCAAATGGGAGGAATTGGATCACAACTTCAACTCCAACACCCAAGATCCTTTAAAACGGCCTTTGTTCTTGAATTTTTTAGTATAGTATAGATATTTGGAGAGTAATACAAATATATGTATTATATTGTATTTGTAGTATTTTATATTGTATATTGGTAATATGTTTGGATATATTGATGGTATCTTAGTAATGGAAGGTTTAAATTCTCAGAGAACCTTTCAAAATTCTCCAAAATTTTCCGGATAAAGCCTCTTTAGAATGGCAATCAAGCCTTCTATTTATAGCACCGAATATAGGGTTTAGGGATAAAAATGGAAAGAAATTAAGTCCATAACTGAATTCCCCCCTAATTCTACAAACCCTAATTCAAACAATTCAAATTTCAGCAAAGGACAAACAGATTTTCAGCAAATTTGTACCAATTCGTACCTTATCCAACAAAAATCTCACAATAAATCACATAATACAACTAAGAATCTAACTAATTGTACCCGAAAAAATACAAATAAAATCAGAAAATACTAGGATAGTACGCCTCGTCATCAATAAAACAAATTTATCACATTCTAACGGTGCAATAGTACTAAAATCGTACAAAACAAGATAGAATCCCCCAAGAATGGGACTCAAATTAAAAGAATTCTTTGGAAATTACCCTAAGTCCCTCATTTAGTGTACATAGCGCACAAATTGGCTAAGGAGTGGAGGCCCCGCCCATGGCAACTATGTACATGAGAAACCCGAGCAACATCCCCAAAAATAATTCAAATTCGAGACCAACTATTCAAAATTATATGAAATTAAACCTGAAAATCGTGAGAACTCGTAATAGGGTACAAAAGCCCTCTCAAATTTGGTCGTAAATCGCCATTGAAGGCGAACCCTAGAACATCGCCTGAAATTGCCTATGTGAGAGGTGAAACGGTCGGGGGCGGGGGGGCGGGGAAATGGGGGGGGGGATGGGAGTTTATTTTAATAAATCCCCCCCCCCCCCCTTTTATTTAATTAAAATATTGAGCAATAATATAAAGGCATATATTGCTAAACGTAATAAATATTCAGGCTAAATAAAAATTAAAACTCATAAAGTTAAGACGCGAACTTTAAAACGAGACTAATATTGGCATAGTTCCGAGAAATATTTAAAAATGTGAAAAATGCGGTCAAAATGAGCCTTAATTCATACATCGTCTTAACTAACAATTTTCCCGAGTCAGACGAAGCGGGATTCTTATCTTCTTCTCGAAATATGTTTGTGAAAGTAAATAACTCGTAATTTTCATAATTGTCAATTTTCATGAAATAATAATTAAACGTCATATTTGGTAATTTTCTCGGGATTTTTGAAATTTTGATTTTTAAGGGTGCATCCTTACTCCGTCTTGGACTTGTTGAAATTTTGATTTTTAAGGGTGCATCCTTACTCCGTCTTGGACTTGGGAAATTTGAAAGTTAAAAGACGCGTCTTATGAGGTGAAATTAGGTGTCAACAGCAGGGTTCCCAAATTTGCTCTTTTTAAGGTTCTGGGTTGCGGGTGTTTGAATTGCCTTCGCATAGTTGAGTGTTGTCTGATTTTCTTGGGTAATTGGTACATTGGAAGTGCTAGCTTTGTCAATTTCGCCAGCACGCGCTGTTTCCGGTGGCTCCATAGTCCCCATGGGGACTGAGCGTGGGTTCAGACGCTGTTTGATGAAAAAATAGTCGTTGAAATAGCTGTTAATCGACTTGTACGGAGAGCATAGTTTTTTAGAGAGAGTAATAGCCGTAGAAAATCTTTGTTATCTTGTAACAAATTAAGTACTAATACATGTACTAGTTAGGAGAAAATCTATATAAGTATTATTTAATGCATTGTAGAATATGGACTAATAAGTATATGAATAACTAAACCTTGCATAACTTAATCCTGCATAACTTAACTCTTACCAGCAACCAAATGACCCCTAAAAGCCAGCGATACATATTCAAGAAATATGAGCTCCTGCAAATGAGTTCCAACGTTCTATTGACACCCCTCTTCTTCTTGTCTTTCTTCCTTAGGCTGCGACAACAACCTGAATTCAGAATTTCGAATATGCATGAGGTTCAGTGTCAAATTTCCCGCAGCATCATTCATAGGTCCCCAACCGTGTGTCTCGAGGAACATATGATCGCGATTATGCGCTGAATTCAGATTTTTTGGTTGCATGCTCAAATTCTCCATCAGGTGATGCTGGTTTTGGTGCCAATGGTTGTCAAGGATAAGCTGTTGAGCTAGAGTAGCTGCTCTACTTTCAGCGATCAGCTCACTGATGGTGCCACTACATCTTGCAGGGAGATTTCCCTTTGATATCCATGATTCATTATTCTTGGATGACAGAAGAGAGAGAGCACGTCCGTCATTTACTGCTAAGTGCCGATAATTTCCTGCTATATGTTTATTTTTTGTTTGGACAAAGTAAACTAGAGTTATGTCTTGCTTTAGAAGTGAAATCCATTTAGCGAGTAAAAGTTACTGATCTCTTTGTTGATATCAATTTATGTAACACTTTTCATTTTTTAAGATTTAAATTATGTAAACTTTGATGAATAATTTAAAATGTATTTTTTCATCATATTAACATGAGAAGAATCGCATATTAAATATAATACTTTTCATATGGCTTTTGAATATCTAGATTTTAATTTTAAAATATTAAGTTGTTCTAATGCAATTTAGCTTTAAAGATTAGTCAAATAGATATCGGGGAGTGAAAAAATGTCACATAAATTAGGACGAAGAAAGTATTATATAATGAATTCATTAGAAAAAGGTACAATTAGAGACGAACAACATGCATGATTGCATCCGATACCAAGACAAACACTCGCATGCAGTTTTTACAAGAGGACTCTTTATATAAGAGTAAGCAATTTAAAACAAAGTAAATTTGTAATATATGAATGAAGGAGAGCTATTAAATGAGAAATTAAGTATCGCGAGATGGGTAATTCTGACACAATTGACAAAAGATATAATGTAGGAATTTTGACTGTTCGTTGCATCAAAATTCCCTCCTAATTTGCTATTTGTTGCCTTTAAGGCATCAAATTTGATATTGTGTTATTCTCCCTCTGTCGCAATCTATGTGGCATAATTCAAATTTTAACAGTCTTCTTAATTTTGACTGTAAATTTGAACATAGAATTTTTAAATTTTTTGAAAATTAAATTTACATATTTAAAAGTTACACGAAGAGTATCTATTGTAAGTTACAATAATTAACAGTTTAAAATACTTAAAAGGCTTGTGAAAAAATCGCGATCAAAGAAAAATTTATTTGACTCTCGAAATCTGAAATGTGCCACATAAATTGGGACGGAGAAAGTACTTATTATTCCAAACAAAGTGTTACCTTGAGAGGGGTTTCTGGTGTCAGCATAATGATCTTGAGAGCTCTTTCTTCTTCTCTCGTTATGTCCTGCTAATCTCCTCCTGCAACTCCTCTTTGACTCATCAAACTCACACACTGAATGAAACCTTCATATAATAATTCCAAAAACAATCATCGTCAGTAGCAGAAAAAGTTACTATAGGATATACTTTAGATGGGGCATCATGATAAAGAGATATATCTTGGTGAAATTGCTGGATATGATAACAATAATACTGCGATAAATCCTTGGTATCCTTATCAACATTAGTACAGGAAAGTTGTACCTCACAGACACGTGAATAATTATTCAAAAGTACCAATTATAGAAGTCAAAGAAGCACAAGAAACTAACAATAGAAGCTTTTACTCTTAATCTTAGCTTTAAACTGTCGGTGTACTTTAATTTTGGTGTAACTAGTAACCTGACACTCTTTATGGACAATTATATGTGACTGTGTATCTTTCAGGTACGTAAAATCTTTACTGTAAATGTATTCATTTCCTCTGCATTGACACGATCAATACTACATCCCTCTTAGTTTTGAGTAGGCGGAACCATTCTGTTTTGGTTCTTCTCCACGGGTGATCCAGGAATTGGATCAGTTGATGCGTTGGGATGAAAGAAAGTTCAAAAAAGAGAAAAAGAAAACAGGCTTCTATTGAGAAAGGAAGCCTGCTTCTATTGAGAAAGATCCTTTCTTCTCTGACCGCCGGAGATTGCCCATATATGGATGAATAACCGTGAAGTTCGACAATCTTATTCTCTCAAATTAATTTCTGTTCAGTAACGGTGTAAAAGTATTTTTACATTATCAGTAACCTAGATGATAACCATAACCACCATAAAAATGGACACAATTATGGTGTTGTAGTATATTAAGGTAAACCCATATACTTATAAACACTACTCTCTCCCTCTCATTCTATACGAAGGTGTTCGAATTATTACTAAATATAGAAAGATGTCGTTCTTTTTTGGACTGACTAAAAAAAAGTGTCATATAAATTAAGACGGGGGAGTATTAGTTATCGATAACAAGAAATAAACAATCAGTAACTTTCTGAGTAAGGGTTGATTTATCAGATGATGACTCAACTAATAGTTATTATCTCAAAAAGTTATCATTCTTCTTGATTTCAATTTCCTTCAACAAAGAAAGTGATTTTCTGCCATAATAAATTGAGTAACCAAGCTGAGAAATCAACTCTTCTATGTAACAAGGATAAAACACTAATGATATTTTATTCGGGTGATCTTTTATATTATCAATATAAATAACTTCATTAATGAAATAATGCTGACCTGCTACACTGTTGACAGAAGCGTTGTACAAGTCCAAGAACCACAGCTTTAGGGGCTTTGGCATGCATTTCACAGACTTTATGTCTTCTGTGATAAGCCTTGGCATTCACCAGCGCCACGTGGCATCCCTCCACCTGACACCTTGGCACCAACGTTGCCGCCCCTGCTGCAGCCACCGGTGGACAGGTGGTTGATTTTGACGGCCCCACCAACCCCTCATCGCCACCTGGCATATATTGTCTCCCTCTCTTATTATTATTCATTACAAACCCCACCACCTGTTCAACACCCTGAGGCTCATAATTATTTTCGATAGATATCTGGGCGGGAGTTTTCTTCAAATGCTCCATGGTGGAGTATTCTTTTAACTGCATTCTCTGCCAAAACTCTTCAGACTCACCCTCTGTGATCGGCCTTCTCTGATTACCCTCTCTCCCTGATGCACCCTGAGCCAAATCGTCCGAGTAATGCCTGTGAACACCTAATTTTTAACCGAACATAAGTTTTTACATCATTTTTAGTGTTTAAATATTTCTTTTAGGTTTAGTTAGATATTTTAATTTTTATTTCATTTTTAGTAAGTCTTACATTTAAAGATCGAAAGCTACAAAAATAGAGTCACATTTTTCGGAAAAGTTTTGCCGTCATTTTTCAAAAAAAAAAAAATTACAAAAAATATGTTTTCTTCTAATTTAGGATTTAATAATAAGCTTGTGATTTTTAGTAGTTTTCCTAGTTACATTTTATTTTGGGCTAGCTATTCTACTTTTTTTCTATGTTTAGTCATTTAACTTTTTTATGTTTAGTTAGTTAATATTTCTTATCTCTATTTTTATCTTATGAATAAAAATAAAAAAAATAAAAAAATAAAAAGCTAAAAGATACTAACATATCTGCAAACCTAAGTTACCCTAACCTACCCCGTTTCCCCACCCCCTAAAACAAATCAAATACCAAACACTCCCTCTTCCTTACGTTCTCCTTTTTAGAAAACCAATCCTAATCTACCCAAACCTTTCCCATGCTCATCCTAACCAAAATAAACTTTCCTTCCCTAAAGACTCTCCTCAAACAATTATCATTAACTAGTCCTACTCCTTTACAAACTCTACAACCCAACACCCACATACCCTATATAAACACACACCTACACGTACAAAAACATATACACAGAGAACAACATAAAAAAAAAAAAAAAAAAAAAGAACAACACACAGAAACATAAACAACAACACAAAAAAAAAACTAAGGTTTTCTTTAAAGTTCGAGTTCGAGGTCTCCGTTTGCGGTTTCGAGTTCGTGGACTTGAAGTTAGTCGTTATTAACTGGGAAATCACAGAATATTGTAGCTTCATATTATTATTTTTCGAGGCCGAGATATTTACGCAAAGGTAACACCCGAATCTTTCTAGTAGTTATTTGGTGTTCTTTTTTTTCAATATATAATACATGAAGTTAAGATCCGTTTTGGCTCCGTTTAAAATCCGTTGATGCTTTTGTTTAAGATCGTGCATGTCTATTGAAGTTTTGGTGATATTATGAACATGATGGATTAGTTTTTAGTGGTTTTTCTTCTTTCTTTCTTTCTATTTCTAACTTTGTTTAAGTTATTTTGGTTTTTTGCCTCCCTCCTTGAGAACTTGATTGTTGTAAAATCTGTTATGGTCTTTACTCCGGTCTCATAGATTTTTATATGTTAGTTTGCATATAACCATGTAACAAAGCTTTGAATATTTAAGGAAACGTGTTTGAAAGTCGGCATGCAAATTTCATGATTTTATTTAGTTTCTTTTCTAAAAATGGGTGTAAGTATTTTCCCGCTTTGAGGCGTTGGTTGCATTTTTTAGTTGCAAAAGATTTTGATCATGATTCTAAATGAATTTTAAATGTTGGC
>NC_081345.1:63302481-63311953 GCF_029784015.1 Lycium ferocissimum
TTTTGGTGAATCAAAAGGGGGAAACTGGAGGTTAAATGACTTAGAAATCACACCTATCTAGTGATGACCCAATTCAAATGCCAAAAACCAATTTTCAAGTCTGTTTTGCTATCAACAAAGATGTCATAGAAACAAATTCACAAGTCTATGGTCATCTTGTTTAATCCTAACAAGTCCAAAGTTAGCAAGATAGGCAAGTTACAGGTTCATTGAAGCATTAGCAGGACCTCAAAACAGTTCACACTTAGTCCCTTTTTTGCAGAATTTGCACAGAAACTACACAGGTAGCAAGTAGAGGTTTCAAATAGCATAGATAGGGACATGATACTGTCCTAAGTCCAATTCAGCATGTTAGGAAATGTTTCAATTCAAATAAGCACAAAAGGAGGGGTAAATGACAAGGCCATCTTCAGGTTACACAAATGGGTACCAAAAGGAAGAATGCAGACATCACACTTAACTCCTCAAGTTGGTTTTGAACCCTTTTTCTGGATATCCTACTTAGTCTAGGTGAGTTAGGTGCACAAATGAGTCTTTAACAGTAAGGCAGGTACTAAGGAACAAATAACACATAAGATAGTATTCAAATCAACAAGTAAACAAAAGAAAGGAAGTGACCATCTCAAAATAAGTATCACACCTAGTCTTCTAGAACAATTTTGATCTTATTCTAGTCTTCCTCTACTTGGCTTTAATGGCCTATGTGAAGCAAAAAATCTCAAACACACTATGACCCTATATTAGTAAGAACATAAGCTACAAAGGGTAATTTTCATGGAAACTACAAATAAGTAGAATACAGGGAAATATCAGAAATTCAAAGATAAGATTAACCTATAAACTGTCCCCAGTCCCTCCTATTTCAATTTTGAGGAAAAATCCAAGTTCTTTATAACCTTCTTATCCTTTTTCCGGTTCCCAAGAAAGAAGCCAACAAATGCACACAAAATCTAGGACACTTAGACTCTTCTAGGATCAAAATGGACTACAAATCTTACACTTTTCATGTTTTTAACCAATTCTCCACCTAGACAGTCTCAAATTCATCAAACATGTGTGGGAAAGATCATTTTGTCTTCATATACTTAGCAAAGTTTAGAAATAACAAGACAAAGCAAACAGGCAAACAAACAAGTGACTAGTCTAATGTTACACCTCAGACTTTTCGTACGTCGAACTGTGAATAGACTAATGCAAGCTCGAGGGAAACATGGAGTCCATATGGCCTTAAGGAGAGTACCTGATAGCTTCAAAGAGTATACGATAGGGTTTGGAAGTCATATGACTTGGAGAAACTAAGTTCGTCAAAGGAAGTGAACTATAAGTTGTGTTCGGGAAGATTTCGTAACAACTGAGCTAATGTCGACTTAGTAATGCCTTGAGGAGAAGTTATAAGGATCCTTAGATGGTTAATGAATTATTATATAAGTGTCAAGAAGGTTCCATAAGGATTGAAAGTTAAACGAAACATCGGGATCAACTTTGAAAATTGTGAGTTATACGACCACTTATACGGTCCGTATAACTTATACGGTCTGTATAAGGGACCGTATAACCTGTCCCGAGAGGGGTCTTTCACTGGAGGTATTACACGGTCACTTATACGGACCGTATAAGTTATACGGACAAAGATAATCCTCGTCGGGTAGCTTTTTAATTTTATAAAAGAGGACCCCCAAATTCATTTCTCTCATTTTTCATCTTCTCCAACTCTATCAAAACCTCTAGAACCTTCTCCAAACCATATCAACACATATGGATCAAGAAATCCAAGTGTGTGGATGTTCAATAGGGTTGATACAAGTCAAGAGCTTCTTTAGTATTGAAGTTGGGGTTCTTCTCAAGTGGAATATTTTCATCCAAAGCTCATTCCTACATAGTCAAAGGTGAGTTTTATGTTTATTTCATGTTATTAAGAATATTGAGCGGTTGAAAGACTTGATTTATGGAAGAATGTGGAGTATAAAGTTTAAATATGGAAATAGTGGTATTCTTGAATAGTAACTTGGCTTGAATCATAGTTCTTGATATATCACGAATGTAATCTTGTTATGAATGATGTTAAAGATGTTGTAGAAGCATTATATATGAATGAATATGATTTTGTGTCACAATTATGGTTATGGATGACTTTGAAAGGGGATTTTGAGAATTGAATAATGTCTAGCTTGGTGAAGTTTATGGATTATGATATTGTGGGTGTTGTTATTGACGTTTTGGAGTTGTTTATTATATGGAGGAAGTTGTTGAAAAAAAGGAGACTTGCCCAATTTTCGTTAGCTCTTAGTTGTGCTAGTTGAGACCTAAAGTATGTTTCCGGTTATCTAACCTTAGTACGAATTCTCTTGAATGTAGAATTGTGAATATTGAAGGGAGGCAATTAGTCGAAAAGCTAGAGTGACGTAAAGGTATGTAAGGCTATTCCTTCTTCTTTCTAAGGCATGACTCTTACAACATGATTTCCCTTACTTTTCTATGACTTTCTTACATCCCGAAAGCTACAAGTCTATGATTATTAAGAGCTTCTCCTGAGATAAAGATAGAGATGCATTATGATAATGATGATTCTATGTCTGGAGATTCAAAGGCTTATGAAAGGATGCCAGTATGAGATTAATGATCTTGATGTATGATTTCCTTGACTGTTATTCATTATTGATAGTCTCACCTCATAATGCTAGTTCCTTCAAGGCGAGACATGATGATTATGATGGTCCCATAAGATAATCGGAGGTTACTGACCTTACGTCACTCCGATAGAGTTACAGCTTTTACTTGAGCCCTTATGCATGCTTCATGTTGAGTGTATAATGATGATTACACCGTGCCTAGATGGCCGGGCAGCACCGCTAAGGCGGGCGGCTTATTACACCGTGTTTATATGGCATGGGCAGACACCACTAATGGGCGGCGTGAAATGATTACCCCGGACGCGGGCTAATGATGTTATTGTTTCAGACAGCTTATGTATGTATATGTGATATGTTTCAAAGATAAAATTGAGCATGCATGATTCCGCCTCAAGAGGCAAGCAGTTGTAGTTATACTTTCTTCTTATGTTTCTATATTTCGTTATCATGTTATCATATATGCCTTACATACTCAGTACATTACTCGTACTGACGTCCTTTTTTTTATGGACGCTGTGTTCATGCCCACAGTTTTAACAAACTTCACACCCCTTCTTTTTTAAACATTAACCCTTAGTTTTTAAAATAATAAATAAGAACCCCCTCCCTAATTTAAATCAATTAGAAACTATATATTATAAATACGCGTATTACTAAGTAAAAATAATTATTTAGGCTAATTAAAATTTAAAACTCGTAAATTCAAAAAATTAGCTTTAAAACAAGCCTAATATAGACATAGTTCCGGGCATTATTTTAAATGTGAAAAATGCGGTCAAAATGAGCCATAATTAATACGTTGTTTAAATTAAATATTTTTTCCGGACTAGACGGAGCGGGATGAAAGTAAATAACTCGAATTTCTTATATTTGTCAGTTTTTTCAGGAAATAATAATTAAACGTCATTTTTGCAATTTTCTCGGGATTTTTAAAATTTAAAATTGAAAGGAAGTACTCTTACTCCGTCTTTGACTCGGGAAATTTGAAAATTATAATACGCATCTCATGAGGTGAAAATTAGGTGTCAACAACTGCCCCTTCAGAGTTCGAGGATGGCAAGGCCATCCTTGAGCTACGAATTTTGACAAACCTAATTTTTACCGAATAAGAGAGACTACAACTTTCTTTTTATGCAAAATTTCGAAAGTATGGCCGGACCCCGATTTCTGGGCTTCCTACATATCTCAGGTTACATGAGAATTCAGGCCGTTTGTAGTTCTGACTCTATGAGGACTATAAAGTAAAGAATTTTTGTTAAACTATTTCGGGATGTCCCGAAATAATTATAGAAATATGGCTGATCCTCGGAACTTAAGTAGCCCACATATCCCTAGCTTTGGGAATCAGGCCAATTATAGTTCGTCTCGATAGCCCGAAATGGAATATCCCTTTATGCGGGAATCCTTTTGACTATTTTCGGTAAAAATTCGACCGGAAGCGGCTTTTGAAGAATTTTTGAGTTTAGTTGCTTGAAGTGATGTTTCAATCCTAGTGTAGAAAGCTACGATTTTTGGTCAGTTGCCCAAGAAGAGTTCCACGTTTGCTCTGCATATCTTCAGTCTGGCTCTTTTTCTCCCATCTTGGTAGCCTTTAGCCATCTCCAAATGCTGAGTCCTGTGTGTTAGTGATTTGAAATTTTTATCTTTATCGTAAATGGCATACCTGTGCGGCATTTTTGCCAATTGTCTTAAAGGGTTAAATCTGTCAGTTTCTGTCATTTGTCCGGCTCCTAGCGAACGCTTATCCGTCTTCTTTCTTCTTTTCCTGTAAGTGTGTGCTTTTGTGTGTATATATTTTGGAAATAATTTTGACTACTTTGGATAATAATCACGACACTTTGGCTGGCTCTTTTCTCGTTATTTTCAGATGTTTTCATTGTTCAATGATAACTTCCGTTAGGATCTTGGTCGGGCTATACCGCATTTTTTGCGAAACCTACACGCCCCAGTCCGATTTTCATTTTCGTAAGCAGGATGATATTATTAATGAAGACCATGTTTTCCAAAGGCGGGGTCATTTTTGTTTCCCATGACATCCGCTACCCCTGAAAATTTGGGATCACATCATTTTCATATACTGTGGTGACTATCACAAATCTGGTGTCGACTGCATCGTTATTCTCATACGAAATCTGCGGTATATCAGCTCGGGACTACATCACTTATAGTCACAAATACATTAATGAAAACTGCACATCAGAGTGCAGTATCATATTCCTTTCATGATAACCACTAACCTCTCTACCCAGAATTACAACATTTAGTCAGAATATTCGAGTTAACAACTGCATACTCAAGTGCGGGGTCTTTTCTCATGACAACCGCTATCCCTGAACCAGTTTTACATTAACTTGAGATAAACTGTAGTAGTGACCGCAAATCTTAATGTAGGAATCACATTCGTATTTCAACGACTGCGGACATCAACCTCAGAATTATGCTACCTATTTTTGCTATATATATGGGCAACGACTCAGCCCCTTCGGCACGTAGTCATTTACTCCATATCGCCATTTTGAGGAATGAAGCTTAGCTCGGTGGTAAGACTGACACTTTCCCTTTTTGACTCCAGGGAAGAATACCTTCCCGTTGACAGGGTTCACATCTTCCAAAAGAACTAGACTCTTTCTTAGTGAATATGGCACTACAATGCCAATATCAACTCTTTGTCTTCAAATCATAGATTGTCAGGATGAAAACCGTAACCACCCTTCGAGCCAGAATTAATCATCTTTGGTGACATTCTATGTCGACGATCTTAAATTTGATGTCAAAATTATGTCACTTGATTCAGGTGAGAACTGTGCTTACCAAATTTAAGACGCCTAATTAGTCAATATATCAAGGCAAGCTATGCGACGTCTAGGTCGGGGTCTCAATACCTTGACATAATACTGTTTAGTGGAGACCGGGCTTTTGGTAAGCCGTGATTATATCTTTTAGTAGTCTTACAATTGTAATAATTTTTCTCTTTCTAAAAAATTTGTGCTCTGCAAAATGAACAAACTCGTCAGCGTAAAACAACTTTACTTAAGGAGAATTTCATTACCCTTTTGTGGATGCCTTTTTTGTCATTTCTTCTTTAGATTTCTTCTTCATCTTGCTTTGTCATTATTATCCCTGTCTCAAACATTTCTAGCAAACAAGTTAGTGTAAATATCCTTGCTTGTTTGTGTCATGACCCAACTAGAGGGCCATGACGGGCGCCCGGAGCTAACACACTGAGCACCTCTAAACATACATCTTAGAATCATTTTTGGGTGGATCATAAAGATAACTCATGAATATCATAATCTGTAAGGATATATATATATATATATATATATCACAACATAACGACACCTCTCTAGATAATCTCCAACAATTATGTTCATCATCACCAAATTTACAAGGCTACTAAAATATTATCCAACAATATGAACCGACAAGGTTATGAAAAGTCTACTGTACACACATGTCTACATGCCTCTAGATAGAATACAAGTAACCATAAGGACTAATACCTATAGACTGCAGCTCTGAAGTAAGTGGAGTGCTCCTGAGAATCTGCTGATAAATCACCTATGGGTCAGGTCCGTCTACCTGTCTACCTGCAGGCATGAACGCAGCGTCCACAAGAAAGAACTTCAGTACGAGCAATGTACTGAGTATGTAAGGCATAAATAACAACATAATGAAAGTATGAAGATAACGTAATATAAAAGAGATCAGCTTGTGTCTCTGAATGCCTTTTTAAGGCGGATGTCGTGCATGCTTTGCTTTTTAAAAAAAGGGACTTTTCCATATATACATATATAGTATCTTGTCCGGCCGTTAAGGCGCGGTAATATATATTTAGCATCTTGTCCGGCCATTAAGGCGCGGTGAAATATATATAGTATCTTGTCCGACCATTAAGGCGCGGTGAAATATATATAGTATCTTGTCCGACCATTAAGGCGCGGTCTTGTCCGGCCATTAAGGTGCTGTATTATCTTTCCCGGCCATAAAAGCACGGTATTATCTTGCCCGGCCATGTAGGGGTGGTGTTATCTTGCCCGACCATGTAGGCGCGGTGTTATCCCCAACTGATCAGTGGGATGCAATGCATACATACATACACACACATAAAAATACATAAATGAAGTCAACATCATCATTAGCATTATCATTATCACTATATCATTCCTTGAAGTATCAACCATCGTAAGATGAAATCAACGATGTCATGGGAGTCTCGAGAGTCATAAACTTAGATAGCATTAAGAATAGAATCATTATCCTCGCTATATCTCACCTCAAAGGAACAAGTAACATGAGGTGAGACCATCAACAATAAGTAAGATCAAGGGATTCATGGAACGGCTCAATAATCTCATAATACTCTCAAATCATAGCTTCAGAATAGAGTCACCATCATCGTCACAATCATTATAGAACATTTTTCATTTAACATCATAAGAAGCTTTAAGAGTCATGAACTCCTAGCTTTTGAAAACAAGGAGGTTATGGAAACATTTATGGTATCATAACATAGGAATCATGCCTTTGACAGAAAGGGACGAGCCTTAACATACCTGTTCAACCTCCTATTACCTACGCTTATCCGCCTGAGCTCATAAATGTACATTCAAGAGGATTCACACTATCGCTAGACTCATTGTTATATACTTATGCTAGGTTTTCATATTAAACCATTTTATATCCTGCCAAAAATCGGGCAGCATCTCCCCTGTTTATATGCCTAGCCCGAAATCTCAATTCAACAACCAACAATAACAACAACAATACCAACATCCACCACAATACCATTACTACCAAAATACTCCATAAATTATTCCATATGATGTTTATCCCATACTTCCGCCAAAAAAATTATGATACGACTATTTAACAGTTTTATCTCCGTAAATAAACCAAGATTAGCATTAATAATAAGAGATTCATACCTTTCGCCCGATAATATTGCTATATCTCCACTTTTTCCCACCTTGAACTGAGCCAAACGCGTTGCTATATGGTTTTGTAATTGCAACTGTATGCTACCTGGACTGGAATTCAGGACTTATACTTGGTTTAGGCTTAAAATTTGGTGTTGGGAATTTAGGGGAAATTTCTAGAATATTGGAGAGAGTTGGGAGTGTTTTGGCTGAAGAAATAAGGGGGTGACCCCTTTATATACCAGTCCAGGTTCTGCCTGGACCAACTTAAAATTTGCTCAGCGCGATCGCGTTGAGTTGCAGGGTCCTCCCCTGCGCGTTCGCGCCTCCTTCTGGCGCGTTCGCGCAGGGTTAATTCCCTACCCTGATAGCCGATCTTAAAATGCCCATAACATTTGATCCCGATATTGTATGAGCGCCCACGACCTATGGTTGGAAAGCTATTTCAATTATCTACAACTTTCATTTTTGGTGTGACTCCAAATTCCAAAAATATAATGGAATTTTGGCCTCTCCAATTCGGATCATCCGAAAACGTATCCTTAAATCATCCTTTTGGAGGGCTTATGCCCATATTCGGCTTAAGGGTCCTTCTTAAGTCTTGCTCAACTTCCCATGTACTACTCATATCACTTTTCATATGTCCTTTATAAAACCCCGGCATGTGATCCCCACCTTAACTTACGATTACGAGGGGTACTTCAAAGCCCATACTCGAAACGACCAATACTTACAAATTTCAACGTACAAAACCACGGGGTGTATCATTCTTCCCCCCTTAAAAACATTCGTCCTCAAATGTTGTAGTTACAAATCCCTGACGTTTTTACTGATGTCTTGAAGCGACTGCCCTTCTCTTATACTCCGATCGCCTTACTTTTAACATAGGTTGGTCAACCTTTTCTCGTTCTCCCTTAGCCCGACTATGGCACCTTCCTTTGCTTACTCCCTTGGGGCTACCTTGGCTATCCCTTCTCGTACTCGCTGATCTTATATATGCACGATATTATCTCCTTGTAGCTCATTGGTCAGGCTCCTTGATCCTTTACAATCTCATCATAGTTTCACTTATGGTAGCGCTAAGATAACTTGTAATAGCATTTCCTTGCTAATGAATCCCTATTCTTAGTGGTTAGTTACTGATACGCCCAAATTGCACCTTAAAAATATAGGAGTAAGCGGTCGTTGTCAAATATAAAACCCAACAAGGTTGGGGTCGAATCCCACAGAGAATACAAAGGCAGAAATATGCTTATCAAGTGTAACGCTTCGATCGTTAGTCTAAATTTCAAGGGCAAGGGGGATATAATAGTATTGGATTTGATGTTTAGTTACTAACAATTAAATAGTTATTGTGAGATGTAAACTATTAGACATTGTAGGACTAAGGTGGGCCCAATGGAAAGTAATGCGAGCGGGCATCAGCTTTAACTCTTCGAATGTCGAGACGCGATTAACGATGGATTGCTTAAGTTTATTAAAAGTCTTTCGACCAAATTAATAAATATCATTACTAAGCTTTCTCGAACCTTAGAATGTGAACCAAGTAAACATCCAATATGCTACAAGTTAGCTATCCTACCTCTAGCTCAGGCTATTAGATGGGTTTATTGACCTAAATCCTTGCTATCTAACCTTTTTTTTCCTAACTTTCACCTTCTTTCAAGCAAGGTGAAAGTAATTAGGCACAAATGATGTTTGCAACCACCAAGAGATATTAAGTTACGAAGAGTAGATAGAATGCATCATTAACATATAAATGAGGTATGAACATGAAACCCAATCACATAACTAACACATTTGGTCCCACAACCTTAGCTATTGGATTTAGCTAGACATTTGCATTAAGTAAGAAACAAAGATAAATAATGTAGCCATAAATGCTTACAAAGCTTTTTGGAGGAAAAGCCACAAAATAAAGTG
>NC_081345.1:63312053-63350186 GCF_029784015.1 Lycium ferocissimum
TTAGCATACAAGATGTTCCGTCGGGGTTGGTAGGCTCCAATTTGTTCTGGGAGGCCGCCGAGTCATGGAAGATAGCGAGCATGACGTTCGTTCGGTGTTAGAGACTTTGCAGACGCAGTCGAGGGTATAGAGTGACAGCCTTTGCTTTGTAGACAGCCCGCCGGTTAATATGTTAGTATGTTTCATGTCACGGGTCCCACATGATGATAGACTTTACTTAGAGAAAATTTTTTTTGAGTTCACTATGTATTCTATTTTTAATTGATACAAGAAATTATCTATGTAATAAGAGACAGAGGGTTCACTCCTGGCCCGAGACGTGGGTCGGTGCCCATCACACCCTAGTAAAGTCGGGGTGTGACAATAGGTTTCCGGATAACATACTAATGGAGAAGTTCTACCGAGGGTTAGATCCAGTGTCGCAACTGCGAATAATGCAAAATTTTCGAGGGTTATTTCATGAACAAATCTTATCGACGGGTGACCGCCATACTTAACAAGCCGACAACTCATAATCAAAGTGCTTGGCACTCAAACAATGCCGATGTGGTACCATTCGGTAGTGCTATGATCCAAAATATAGTGAAGGAGAATCAAGATACTCAGCAAACCTTGGCAGAACTTGCAACGAATATTTCCTTGCTGACGAACAAGTTTGATGAATCCCAAATCAAGAAGGTCAATATTTGTGAGGAGGAGGCAGTTTTACCAAAAGGGATGTACCATGCTCAAGATGGTCCATTCCACGAAGGTGTCACGACCCGAACTACGGGCCGCGACGGGTACCCGAGGCTGACCACCGAGCACCCCTCATTCTATTGCTTAACCTGTCTTTATTCATTTCTCTTATCGTTTATAATCATAAAAAGCGACTTTCATATAGAACATACTACTTATATACCGTAGGCCCTTTGGGATATCAAAATAATAATAATATACATAGGCTTTCATTTACATAATGACTATGGGACCATACTATCCACACATACGTATCTACGAGCCTCTACTAGAACACTGAACATATGGACTGGACAGGACCCCGCCGTGCCCAAAATACATGTACACAAAATCATGTCTCAAAATAGCACCTCCGGAATAAAGGAGGGCTTCCGCAACACTGCTGCTAGCCACTGAGAATCTGCACCGTCTCCTCGTCTACCCCGTGGCATGAACACGCGTCCAAAGAGAAGGACGTCGCACGAATATTGTACCGAGTATGTAAAGCATGAGCAAGAATGATGGAGAAATATAACGGGTAATAAATGAAATATCATAAGATGGGAGACATTAACATTCTCTTCATAGTACTTACCTGCTTTTCGTAAGGACATTCCCTGTTCTATTTCGTACTCGTATACATACATTCATATCTTTTACTTACTTACCTTTCATATCTATTCTCTTGTCATACTCATGCTCGTATCCCGTGCTTTGCATATACGTAGCCCTTACTCAGCACTTACATGGTATTAGCATATTCGTGCTCTAATCGCTGTCATATACATAGCATACTCGTACTCGTAAAGATGTCATATACTTATCTCGTTCATACTCACATGGACGTGATGCATATGGCATAATCATACATGTAACATAATCATACATGTGTCATAATCGTATTCATATAGGACGTTATCATTCGTATTCGTACTCATATAGATTAGCATCATTCGTACTCGGCCCCTTCGGCTCGATGGGATCACTAACATACGTACTCGGCTCTCTCGGCTCGATGGCATTGCTGGTATACGTACTCGGCCCTCTTGGGCTCGATGGGACCATTGGCATAGGTACTCGGCCCTCTTGGGCTCGATAGGCTTGATGGCATTCGTACTCGGCCCTCTTGGGCTCGATGGGCTTAACAGTATCCGTACTCGGCCCTCATGGCTCGATAGGCTTAATGGTACACGTACTCGGCCCTTCTGGGCTCGATACATACATAAATACATATACATCACATGGGGGTATCATGACCTTAACGTATCTAGTCATCATCTTGCATTCATCATAAACATACATACATTTATCATAATGTCGCGTCTATTTATACACATTTGATCGTTATCTGTATTCGGCCTCATAGGCTCGACAACATATCGTATTCGGCCACGAAGGCTCGATCACATCACATACATCTCATATCGTACATGCATCATCACATCGTCATAATACATATATTTGTGCATAGACACCCTATACTTCATATACTTGTCATCATACATTATCGTAGGTTCATCGCTATCATTTATTTCATGAACATATTATTCTTTCATCTTTAATCGAGTCATAATCGCATCGTAAGCATATCATATTTTGGCATTCTTACATCGTATGCACTATACCTATCCTTAACACATACATTTGAACTCAAGACGTCTACATTTATATCGTGTGACATACGGTCGTGGACCCCGACTCCGTTATGGAACATTCTTACGTATTCTGCCTCACCTTAAAGGAACAAGCATAAGGTGAGTGGCATAATGATCAATGCCATTAGATTACATATATAGCGTCATTAGCGTCTTAGGAGCATCATACCATAGACTATAGCATCTCTAGTCTTTAGCTTACTACCATCATTAACGTTATCATGCTCATAGCTTATCTCTTTATCTCGTATGGCTATCCAGCGAGCGAGGCTCCCGACTTTCTTGAAGATGGAACATTCGTAGTAAGGAGGAATTTCATGCCATAGAAGTCATGCCTTAGAAAGAGGGCTAAGCTTTACATACCTTTGTCGTTCAAATTATTCTTTCGCTTGCTCGTTCTCCTTTAATGCTCTCGTTTACCTTCAATGGAATTCGTATCAACATTAGCTATATCAATTACAAGAACGTACTTCTTAAGGCTAAAGAAAATCGGGCAAATGTTTCCTTTGTTTATACTACCTTCCGCCATATTCCATATCAACCCTCAACCATCCACAACAACAATCATAATACCATACTCAACAATCGTCACTCATTTAAGTTATTCACATTTCCCAATTCTACTCTAATTCTTCAAAATCATGACTAAGCCCATTACCACATTCTTTCATGTCCAATGCTCATTTCATTCTCTAGATATCATTTATAACGCATTTATAATCTCTACATATCCATTTTCGTGATTCATTTCAACTACCAATTCAAGATGGCATTATTCTTCCATATCTAACCCATTTCATGTATTCTTTTGTAATCCAAGTGTTTCAACTTTATAATACTCTTAACATTATGAAAATACTATAAAACATACCTTGGATGATGGAGGAACAAGCCTTAGATGATAATACACCCTTTGCACAAAACCCTAGTTTCACCTCCCTTGGATTCTCTTGATTTAGATGATTTCCATGAGGTTTCCTTCACTTGATTCACTTGATTTCTTGTTGTTGATCTTTGATTTCTATGGTTTTCTTGTGGGTGAGATACTTGGAAGGTTCTAGAGGTGTGGAGAGGGTGGAAGTCGTGTATGGAAATGAATAAAATGAAGTGGGCATCACTTATATAAACTTAGAACATTTCAAATTTGCCGGGATTCTGACGGTTCCACGGTCCGTGGAACCCAATGTTGTCGTGGAACCGGTCGTGGTTCACGACCAGCCAGACCTCTCCTTCGCTGCCCATTCCACGAACCATTCCACGGTCCGTGGAATATTATATGGGCCGTGGAAGTGGTCGGGAAATCATCGCTTCCGCCAAAGTTGTTCCCGTCGTTTCGTTCGATCTCCGATCCTTATGGAACCTTCTCAACACTTGTTTATCCCTTCATTAACAATCTAGGAGACATTATAACTCTCCTCCATAACATACCTAAGGCATCATTAACTCAATACCCGTAGTTTCGTCCAACGCACTAACTTATAACATCGATTCCCTTAACAACTTTCTCACTTTACTCTCGGATGTCTTTGGAAATCTTAATTAGGACTACCAATTTCTCTTCCTTGCTCATCTAACCCTCGTATTCATCACGCCCTTCGTGAGTCTACTCACTTGTACGCCAAGGGAAATTTTCCAAGGTGTAACAGAAGGGCCCCCTATGCAGATTGAAGATGCTAATTATGTGAATAACTCTCAAGGGGGTTACCAGAGACAGACATCATTGTGGTAGTATCGCAGTTAGAATCAATGGAGACCTCAACAAGGTCAGGGTGCTTATAACAACTCTGGAACTACAACAATAACTATGGTGGTGCGAACCAAGGGAGCTACAACAACAGCAACAACTTTGGGAACAAGAGTTCCAACCCTTATATACCACCGAAAGGGCAGTCAACAGAGGCAGGTAATTCAAAGGTTGAAGCAATGCTTGAGAAGATTCTCGGCAACCGCCCTAAGTCCGAAAGAACTTTATCCGGGCCGACAGGACAAAAGTGGGCTCCCACAAGAGCTATTCGAAGCTCGAGTCACGTACGAGGGATATTTCTAGAGAGCAAGCATCCTCCCAAAAGGGAGGACTTCCGAGTGACACTATTCCAAATCCAAAGAATGGAGGAGGCGGTGTAGACCGTGTGTTTGCCATCACTACTAGGAGTGGTAAAATACTCCAAGGGGCTGATAAGAAGGTGATTGATCTTGAGCCGATAGATGAAGAAGATGAGGTGCAGTCTGAAGCACCCATTACTGTTGATGAGAATGCTACTGACAAGAAGGGTGCTGATATTCCGGAGATAGTGAAGGCAGCTGAGAACACAAGTAAGCAGCCTGTAAAAGGGGCTCTCCGCCCTTTGACTCAGCTTTTCAAATCTACACCACCTTTTCCTCAGAGGTTGGTGAAGAAGAAGGAAGATGCTAAGTTCGAGAAGTTTCATGATCAGCTGAAGTAGTTATCTCTTAATTTCCCCTTCTTGGAAGCTGTAAAGGAGATGCCCGATTTTACTAAATATGTGAAGGAATTGCTCCCTTAGATTTGCTAAATATGTTGAGGATAGCCGAGATTTGGCCAAGTTGAGACTCCAATTGTTTAATGGAAGTGGAGTGTGAACTCACAACTTGCCCTATTGATTTAACCTCATCTCTAGTCTCCTTGCAAAAGGTATCGGTGGATTCCACTTTCTTCAACACCCTTGACAACATATCTTCAATTTTGGGACTAGCGAGATCGCTAGTGAGCGGTTGACTAGAGCTTGGTTGATTACCCTTTGGAGGGACATATGGATTTGAGCTCCGATGATTGTTGTAGTTGTTGTTGTAACCCCCTTGATTGTTGTCACGATTATCTCTCCAATTAGAGTGGCCTTGATTTTTGTTCCAACCTTGATTCCCCTAACCTTGCCGCAAAGATCCTTGACTCGGACCTTGGTAGTTCGGTCGGGAACCCTCCCTTAGATTGTTGACATAACTTGCCTCCTCATCATATATTTGGAAACATTGCTCATCCGGAGAACCCCCTTCACATGATTCTACCGCATTCACCTTTGCTTCCGCCACCCATGACATGTTTTGTAAGAAGATCCATTTGGGTGACAAGTTTGGCTATGGATTCATCTCTCTTCCTCCTTCTTAATCATCTCACGAGTGAGCACATTTTTGAGGAACTTCCTCCACCTACTTCCGAATCCCTAGTGTGCCAAAAGGCGCTTCATTAGTCTCACAATTTATCCAACAATTCACAAACGGTGGCATAAGAGTTATCTATAATAGACCCTCTCGCGATGTTGTTTGCCACCGATTTGTTGACCGAGTCTAAGGACCTATAAAACGTTTGTAGAAGCACACTATCTAGCAACCCATTCTTGGGGACAGTCAGCTTTTTTCACTTTCTTTTTAAAACGAATCCAAGTTTCATAAAGAGAGCCCTCATCAAGAAGTTGACGAAAGTTGTTGATTTCGTCACGGAGTTGTAACATCCGCGATGGGGAAGAATTTTCGAGGAATACTTCGGTCAATTCCTCCCAAGTAGTGATGATCCGACGGGAGGTCATCTAACCAAGCCGTGGCTTCCCCCATTAGGAGCACGGAAGAGCCGTAGCTTGACAGCCTTCACTTGAAACGCCCGCATGCACATTGGTAGAACAAACCCCAAGAAAGTTCCTAAGGTGCCTATTCGGTCATCTTTGGGCAGACCACCAAACAGGCCCTTAGTGTTGAGCAGGTGTAGCATAGTGTTGGTCACGTGAAAACTCGAGTTTCCAATTAGAGGTGGGGGCTGAATTGCAGCTGCATAGCCTGCCCCCGCCACCTCTTCAACGACCACCACCGGTGGATTTTGGATGGGATTGCCAGCCTCGTTCATATTGCCTGCATAACACAAAACAACAAGATGGAAATAAGAAAAGAAATAAAGACTAAAAGTAAAGTTTTATACTAGTTAGTAAATTTCTAGACCGTATTCCCCGACAACGGCGCCAAAATTCGATACGCCCAAATTACACCTTAAAAATATAGGAGTAAGCGGTCGTTGTCAAATATAGAACCCAACGAGGTTAGGGTCGAATCCCACAGAGAATACAGTGCAGAAATATGCTTATCAAGTGTAACGCTCGACTGTTAGTCTAAATTTCAAGGGCCAGGGGGATATAATAGTATTGGATTTGATGTTTAGTTACTAACAATTAAATATAGTTGTTGTGAGATGTAAACTATTAGAGAGAGGGACTAAGGTTGCAGTTCCAATGGAATGTAATGCGAGTGGGTATCAGTTTAACATCTTCGAATGTCGAGATGCGATTAGCGATGGATTGCTTAAGCTTATTAAAAGTCTTTCGACCAAATTAATAAATATCATTACTAAGCTTTCTCAAACCTTAGAATGTGAACCAAGTAAACATCCAATATGCTACAAGTTAGCCATCCTATCTCTAGCTCAGGCTATTAGATGGGTTTATTGACCTAAATCCTTGCTATCTAACCCTTTTCCTAACTTCCACCTTCTTTCTCAAGCAAGGTGAAAGTAATTAGGAACAAATGATGTTTGCAACCACCAAGCGATATTAAGTTACGAAGAGTAAATAGAATGCATCATTAACATATAAATGAGGTATGAATATGAAACCCAATCACATAACTAACACATTTGGTCCCAAAATCTTAGCTATTGGATTTAGCTAGACATTTGCATTAAGTAAGAAATAAAGATAAATAATGTAGCCATAATGCTTACAAAGCTTTTTGGAGGAAAAGCCACAAAATAAAGTGCAAGATTCTTCTTTAAAGCTTCAACAACCAATCATAAATGTTTCCTCCACAAAAAGACAATAATAAGTTAGTCCATGTCTTTTTTAGAACCCTAGGTGGGTATTTATATCTACCAAAAACGTGCACAAAGTTAGACAAAAATAACCCTGCAGATGCAATCATGCATCTCGCATATTATGTCGCAAGACCAACATGCGAGACGCAAAGCGTGCCTCAGCAAACGCGCACATTGTGCTCTTGCTTTGTGCTTCCCGACTTCCGGCACAAGCCTTGCGAGATCCTTGTTGTACCCCAAGTTGAACATGCGACTCGCATATTGGCCTCGCAGATTACGCAACCTTTCATCTCTCTTCTTCAAAGCGTTCGTCACACTTTGCGGTGCAATTGTGTGTCCGCAGTATGACATGCGGTCCGCATATTGTGTAGTGTGTCCTTGTCCCGTTTTGCCTCATTTTTTTGTTTCGTTCTCGCTTTCCCAATATTTTACCCTACAAAGTGACAAAAACATGCTAAAAGTAAAACCAAGAATGCTTGAAGAGCCACAAAAGCTTAAGGAACGAGCATCGAATGTGCCGTAATTTCGCGGCTCATCAGTTACCTCAAATCATCTCTTATACACGTATATATGTAATGTTTCCCCACCATCATTATCATTCCTCATAGCAGGTTTACACTTATGATAAACTAATAATCACAGTTCAAACTATTTCGTAGCTCAAAATATCTTCGAACTCATATTGGAACTTTTCCGTTAATTTCTTCTCCTCAAATCTTGCAATATAACTTTTTAAGCATAGCACTGAGGTAAACCTCAATCTGTCATAACCCCCTTTCAACACGATGATGCTCATCCTCGATTCTCTTGTACTGGTGACCATTTGCTTACCCTTTATTCTTCGTTGGCTTTCCCTCGTTGTCCTTACACTATGTTGTTGGGGGGTTCCTTACGATGATTATTCATATCGTTATATCCTACGTGTTATATTCGGTTTCATTGGCGTCTCTTGAGATACTTTCTAATCCCTGGCAGCGCTGTTGTCTTGCTACCCATAATATACTTATTTCCAATCCGTTTCTACTTTCCCTGATACATTCTTGGTAAATTAGCATATCTCAAACTTTGGCTTCTTCAAGCTATTACATCTCTCCCTTTGAGATTTTAGAAAGGTCATAAGTTACTTCAAAATTAAATATGTTCTTCCCCCCTTTTTAGGGAGGTTCTTATATCCTGGTAACCTTTGATTGTAGATCACCTTTGATAACCATCAACGGACATATACGATCCTTCAACACCTTTGTTTCTTATAATGCTGGAATTCCTTTCATCGCATGGCTTGGCTTATTTTCCTTTCCGCTAGACGAAGTCTGGTATCCCATCAAATGCTCGTACATCTCAGATTCGCCATAAGTGCCTCCTTTATTGTCTTTCCACTTTTACCTTTTATGACTAGTAATTCCCTGGGTAAAGGGGACGGCGGAATTCATTAAGTCCCTTCATGGAATATCCAATTATACCTCACTCCTTTAACCTTAGCCTCCCTTCTCTTTTTCTTCCTCATGACTATCTCCTTAACACCCTTAAAATTCTTCTTGCTCTGGGTTCCCAATTCCGATTTACGGCTATATTATACCGTTAACAATTAACATTCCACACCTTTCATTTCCATGACTCGTCCTTTCATCCGCTTAACTCATTTGTCCGCAATTCCCTTAACTACTTATTTGCATCATAACTATGCGTTATAGTTCTTCCAGTGTCCTGTTGCTTCTAGTTCTTATCATAAAATCCTTACAACTACACCTTCTACTTTCTCCTCCTTCCTATGGCCAAAGCTGGTCCATATTCATAAATATTTCCCATACATCATTCCTTTATGATCGATACTCCTTATCCTTATCCCATGTTATTGATGCACTACCTCCCGGTTAACTTTGTTAACTTATTATCCCCTCTTTTGTTGCACTTTGTCATTTGAAAGTATTGACCCAGAAGTTCGTGAAATATCTCCTTCAAAAGTGCAATCCATTTTATTCTTAAGTCATTTTTTGGGAAGGCATCTCCATTTCTGAGGTAATCATGTCAATATGATTGCACACTTATCTCTTTAAATACCTCCCACGGGCTGGAGATCCCTTAGTATTGTTGTAGGACCTGATTACCTCACATTTCTATTCGTGGTTACTTCCCTTCAATCCCATTTATTGAAATCTGTTTTCTAGCTCCTCACATTCATCTTTTGTTCCATGCCTACCTCCGAATTTCATCTCAATAGTCCCTTGCCTTAACCATCGTCTCTTTTGGAAGCTTCGCGTGCCCTCGTTACTTACACTTCTCCCTTTTCTCAAGGCATTCCAATTTTTTTACTTTTGGATGCTTACCTTCTGTCTTTCCCCGAGATTGTTGCATTAAGATTATCCTGCTCTAATTTTCAGTGAAAATAACGTCAACTTACTCTGTAGCATTTGCCACTTGAACTTCATTACCCTGTTTGATTACTAACTTTTATATATCGCAACGTCGGTTGCTGGGTACACATGCTGATTGACGTAGATACGTATGGGATGTCGTGTATATATATATACATGGTTTTCCGCATAACACCCTTGCCAATATGCTTTATGCGATGAAAAGCTCTTGTTGACATCTGGCTCGTTACTAACGTACATCGTTCTCTTAACCCTTATACCCCTTTGTACTCGTAAATCATTAGTATACTTATGTTCAAGGGTTGTACCTAAGCATATACTTATCCCCCATTTAATCATACTCACATCTCATTAATAAAACATTTTGAAAGGTTTAATTAACTCAAGTTTCACCCCAATCAGACCAAAGAATATAAGGAGTAACGTATAAAAATGCAGAACCCGAATCAAGCAATGAATACACATCATAAGAAAATACTGACAATATACCTGTAACAACATCGGGTGAAGACTCCAAGTCCTGTCGGCCGGTCAATGCGTAAATACGATTCTGAGGACTACTCAAGCTGGACGCTCCCCCTCTACCTCCACCACGACCTGCTGATGTCTGAGTGTATCGTACGGAGGGTGCACCGATGACGACGATCTGGCTGTCGATCCGATAGGATGCACTATCTTGACGGCCTAGAAATGGACATTTACGCATAATATGGCCTGGCTGACCACAGACATTGCAAACATTCAAACCCAAACAACACGATCCGGAATGTGGCTTACCATATTGATTACACTGTGATAAGGGCGGTCTTATCTGACCATATTCACCTCCATATTGGGAACCCAAAACTCTAGAGCTTCGACCCGGTCCAGAATAATTAGGATGATCAAACCGGTTGCCTGCAAATTGTGGAGGCGCATTAGCCACCGAATGGCCTGAGTACCTAGAATTTTGCTGCCTCTGACTTCCTCTGAACTCATTGGCGGTGCCTGCAGATCTGGCCTTCTTACTGCAACCCCTATCAGAATCACGCTCACCTCTTTGCGACTGCTGCTGTTCTTCCAAATTCTGGGCATGGGCCTGAATACGAGAGATATCCATTCCTTCCTGGAGTGAGGCCGTCAAGCATTCCTTAATCAAATGTGGCCCTAATCCACTTACAAACCGATGTACACGGTCTCCCATATCAGCTACCATAGCTGGGGCATACCTTTCCAAGGAATTAAAGCGAAGACTGTATTTTCGAACACCCATATTCCATTGTTTAAGATTCAAAAACTCGTCAGCTCTGGCTTGTCGAACCTCTGGCGGCAAGTAATGCCGGAGAAAAGCATCCACAAACTCATTCCATACAGGTGGAGGAGCATTGACTCTTCTAGACGACATCCAAACTGCATACCAATGTACTGCAACATCCTGTAATCTATAAGAAGCCAATTGCACTGACTCAGTATCAGAAGCATGCATTTGTCGTAACGTTTTCGACATCTCATCCATAAAGCTCTACGGGTCCTCATTCGATTTTGACCCAAAGAACTCTGGAGGGTCTAAACTAATAAAATCACGGGCTCTAGCACTGACAGCTCTGTCACCATGTCCCATACTTTTCCGCTGGGCCTGAGCGGCAACTAAAAGAGTCAGCAAAAGAATGGCCTATTTTTTCTCCTGGCCCGAGGCATCAGATGAGGGAACTGGGGGTATGGGAGCTAGACCTGAGGCCCCTCCTTGCTCCTCTGAAATGGGTAAGATAGGAGAGGTCCGAGATGGGACATCGTTATGAAACTCACCCTCTTCTACTTCTGCTGGTGGCCCTCGTTCAACTCTTCTTTTGGCCACCGTCTCGCCCTTCTGGGCCGCTATGGCTTTCCTTTTCCCAGGCATAACTGAAATCATAACACACAGTTAGGAAAAGGGGGTCCTGATAACATAGCTCTGTTGCACGATCTAAGATAGAAGGAAAGGTCAATGATTCCTAAATGCCTGCAGCCTCCAACTTATAAGTGTGGCGTGCTTCACACCCATAAACAGGACTTTACTGGACACGGCTCATAGACAATCCCTAGGACGAACTGCTTTGATACCACTTTTGTCAGGACCCAACTAGAGGGCCATGATGGGTACCCGGAGCTAACACACCGAGCACCTCTAAACATACATCTTATAATCATTTTTGGGTGGACCATAAAGATAACTCATGGATATCATAATCTGTAAGGATATACATATCACAACATAATGACACCTCTCTAGATAATCTACAACAATTATGTTCATCATCACCAGCCGACAAGGCTACTAAAATATTATCCAACAAGGTTCAGGCCCTTAAGCTGTCATCTCAGCGTTGGTACAGGAGTACTCCATATGTTCCGGTGTTGCAGTTTAGCTTTGTATGATTCTTTTGGGCACATTTGGGCATGACGAGGTTCTGTCCCGTCCTTTCTATGTTATGCACTCTAGTAGAGGCTCGTAGACAGATATGCACAGTTAGATGTTCTATGACCTTCTCGGTCCATATTTTGTTATATCATTTTGTTCAGCCTTGTCGTGAAATGTGCTGGTACCTACACTGTCCCCCCAGGTGGGCGAACCATTCCTAAATCATTTTAGTTATCTGTAAGAATTATGCGGAATAAACAATGATTTAGAAAATAGATTCAAATTATACAAATGATAAGTGCGGAAGTAATAATAACCCAAAATCTGGTCTGGACTAGTACAAGAGCCACTATTACATAGATATAAGTCTGACAGGAAGTACAAATCTCAAATATCAATACTATCTTAGAAATATAAAGTAGATAGTTAAATACAAAAAAGAGTCTCCGGGTTGCGGATCTAGCCCAAAAGCTCACCCTGGAATCTCTTTCAAGTAGACTCAGAGCACTCCCGAGGACGGGAACTGGAACTAGTAACAGATTCTGTACTCAAAGAAAAGTACAACAAGAGTAGCATCAGTACAAACAACAAGTACTGGTAGATATCATAGGCAGACAACAATTAGGTCACATATATGAAGAAAGAAATTAACAAGTATGGGGATAAGCAATCAAGCATACCCACAAATCACATTATCATAATAATCAAGGACTTCAGCCCACACATACATTATGCAGAAACTCACTTTCCAAGTCATAAGCCTAGGTGAAGCTTGTATATCACAAGTCTGTCAAGTCTCAATAATCTCAAATATATAATCACAAATCCAAGTTCTAAACCTAGGAAGAGTCACTAATCTACAATCTAGTCCAGTCCACAATTAGATCTATGCCACAAACATGGTACAAAAAACCATACCAAATCAGAAATAAAATAGCCATACGATGATGCAGGATAAAATTTAATGATGTGCACTGCAAAGCACTAGCCAAATACCTCAAACCTGCACTATCACGACCCAATTCATGAATCGTGATGGCACCTACACTGTCCCCCCAGGTAGGCGAACCATTCCCAAATCATTTTAGTCATTTATAAGAATTATGCGAAAATAAACAATAATTAAGCTAACAAGTTCAAATTATATAAATTATAAGTGCGGAAGTATTAATAACCCTAAACTACGGTCTGGACTAGTACAAGAGCCACTATTATATAGATACAAGTCGGATAAAATATACAAATCTAAGTTCTATATCAATACCGTCTCGGGAATACAAAGTAGACAGTTAAACACAAGGAGAGTATCCGGGTTGAGCATCTAGTCCAAAAGTCACCCTGGAATCTCTATCATGTACACTTGGATCACCCTTGACGACAGGAACTGAAACTAGTAGCAAACTCTACACTCAAAAGAAGAGTACAACAAGAGTAGCATTAGTACAAACAACAAGTACTGAGTAAGCATCATACGCAGACTAAGATTAGTTCACACATACAAACATAAAATCAATAAGATAAGCAGATAGGCACATAATACTCAATCCAAGGTCATAAAATATCCCATAACTGAATCACAATCTAAGAGGAAGCTTTTAAAACCACAAGTCTGTCGACTCTCCATAATCCCAATCGATAATCGCGAATCCAAGTCTTGAACCTAGGCAGAGTCGCTACTCCGCAATCTAACCCAGTCCATAATCTGATCCATGCCACCATAATGATACTAACAGACCATACCAAATCAGAAATTAGAGCTATATAGTGATGCAAAATAAAATGGAATGATGTGCAATGCAATGGCTGAATACCTTAAACCTGTACACACATGCTAATGGTATTGTTTACCCAATAGTCATGACCCATGGGGGACCCGCAAAGTCCATGTACCCCTCGCTCCAGAACAGACCTCGGATCACGAGTTCACAAACAGGCCACATCCTCACCCCCTATCAAATGTGCCTTATATACATATATATATATATATATATATATATATATATCAGGATAGGCCACATCCTCACCCCGTGTCGGATGTGCCTTTATATGTATGTTGTATGCAAAATATGGTTCAATTCTAGAACCTCAAGATGAAACATCAACTCAAAGTAAGCATGGTCAAGCAATGAAATCAAATACCAATGAAAGTGCAAGTCGCAATGCCATAACCATATCAGGATATAAAATAATCAGCCCATACTTGGAAGAATCATACAATTCCTCTCGATCAACATAAGAGTCTATGACACCCTTTACTTCCACATATAGCAAGTACCCCTCACCACTAAGTCTTGCATCACCAAAGTGTTCCATTTTCTTTCATAGTTGCCATAAGTCTTTCATCAATCATTTCCGGACCATTTCCATCATATATGAAGGTTTGAATGCAGGAATGAGGAATCAATGCAATGAATGTAAATGAATATGCTATGAGGATCACAAACACCATAAATTGTATCAAATCTTGCATAACTTCGTTACTATTAGCAAATCATAATCAAGATCTCATTCATGCCATATCACAAGTACACATCCGATTCAAGCCTAATCTCATTATTTGATCACAATATGAATCTCAATGTATTTTCAGTTCAACAGTCAATATGGAGCATGATCAGTCAATAATATCAAGGTCAATGAGTACAAGGCACTGTGCCACAAGTCATAGCACGACTCAGCCAATTCACTCAACAACAGCAAGGATATATACCCTTCTCAATCAACAAGAAGAGTATATATTGAGACCTTCCTTCTCATATCACAAAAATACACCTCAGATTTTAGTACATAAAGTAATGGCGACAAGCCCACATAATCAGAAATCACACCAATCTAGATATCCAACAAAACTCCATGTCCGGAGACCTAATCATGCTTTCTCCCGTCAATTCCATATAATATATATGTTTCGCTAATCAAAGTCTAACTAAAGTAAGCCGTAACCTACCTCGAATGCAGAACAGGAGCCACAAACTACTCCATACGTGCCTTCTTTTTCCAAAGCATCTCAGAACGATCAAAGTTTAGCAATATAATGCTAAGTAAGAAATAAACCTTCTAATAAAAATAGGGACAACATTGGGGAAGAGGACCCAATTACTTCTAACCTTTTTGAATGGTGAAACCATCATTAAATTGTAAATTTATCATAATCTCAATCCCAACAATCATAATCTTCCAATTTATGGGTATCAATTTAATCCTTCCCAAACTTATTTTAGTACAAAGTTCCCCCTTTTATTAGAACCCTAAGTTTCAATACACAATTAACCAATTTCCCATCATGGAAGTTGATTACCCTCCCTCCTAGATGATTAAACAATAATAAAATCAACAATCCGTCAATTATTCTAGGGTTTAACAATTCTAGGGTTCGAGTATTTTCATTCACCATTAAAGAACCTTAACTAGCATAAAAACTTAACGATGATAAGGGAATGAATAATGAAAAGGGTTAAGACTTACGTTCAAAGGAGAACTTTACCCTAGCCTTAGAAAATCGCCTCTCACTTTCTTGGGAACTCTATTTTAGGGTTTTGTGGCTAATGACTTAGAAATTCAGTGATATAAAAGTGGGTTTCTATCTCCCGTCAACTGCTGCAGCGGTCACCATATTCGCTGCAGGGGTCTGACCAACCGTTGCGTCGGACCTCATCAACTTCCCCAACCCCGCCGCGGCGACCGTCTCCCTGCCGTGGTAGCCTCGCTGCAGCGACATCCTGCCCATTTCAACAGTCGCATCCGACCAGTAACCTTTGGTTTTTTCCCAGATTTTCACCCAAAATCCCAACATCAATCCAAGGCCCTATAGAAAAAAACCAAACATGCACACATAAGTAAAAATGCGCTACGGACTCACCTGTGGCCTCAAAATTCCCAAAAGGAGGTCTAATTTACTAAGTCACCCCCCCAACAGAAATAAAACAAGTTTTCAATGCACAACATAAAATCAAATGCCTCAGTTTTTAGAATTCTAACTTTTTAAGTTTTCATTCGACTTACACCTAGTCTCAAAAATGAATTGGCAAGGGTAAAATGGTCAAAACGCTCCTAACGACCTAGCTGGTCGTTACATGTACACACATGCTAAAGGCATTGATCGAAAAATAGTCATAACATGCGGAGGACCCATGGCGTCCATGTACCACTCGCTCCGGAACAGATCTCAGATCACAAGTTCACAAAATATGTCATATCATCAACCCCCGTCAAATGTGCCTTATACATATCACAAAATAAAGCTACATCCTCACCCCCCGTCGTATGTGCCATATATATATATATATATATATATATATATATATATATATATATATATATATATATAAGATGAGTATTCAAAATATGTTTCAAGTATAGAAACCCCAATTTGGAACGTCAACAGAGATGTAAGCATTAGGAATGAGAATGAATGCACAATACTCGACCATGGAATAAATCAATGAACTAGCTCAATCAAAGATAGAGAGTCTATGCCACCCTTTACTTCCAAATATCACAAGTACACCTCACAACTAAGTCTTGTGTCACCAAAGTGCTCTATTTTCTCATTTATCATTATCAGTACCAAATCATTATTCGATATCAATATACATGTGAAATGAGAATGTCTGCCATGCATGATATCATCATCAATAGTAAATCATAATCAAGATTTCAACAGGTTATTATCATAATTATACAACACGATTCAGGCCTAATATCATTATCCTTCCTTTCTCCGATGGTAAATGACACAACAAGAGAGAAATGAGTGCAACACGTATCACAACACATCAATTAAGGCAGCAAGCCTAATCATAATAACAGGGCAAAAAGCCACAATCAACAATAACCAACCTAATAGAATTCCATCCCAACTCCATACCCAAAGGCCTAGCATGCTTCCCCGTCAATATCTAACTCCCACATATGTTTCACTAATTGGAGTCTAACCGAAAGGTAAGCCGTAACCTACCTCGATGTCGAGCTGATGCCATGAACAGCCAAATATGAGCCTTGCCCATACGAAGTGTATCGGATCACTCGTAGTCTAACAATTAACAATGCTAAGTACACAAATGACTAAAATAAACCAATTAATTAGAAGAAGAATCGAATCGGGGGAAACTACTTGAAATACCCAAAATACCCCTAACAAATCATATGGGTTAGACCAGAAATTAAGAGTGAAATTACCCTACCCATAGTCCCAATAGCCATAATGTCACGACCCAACCGGAGGGCTCTGACGGGCACCCAGAACTAACTCACCGAGCACCTCTCATCATACCTTCACAATCATATCTAGCTGAGCCACATGGCTAACTCGCAATTTCTGTGCATCAATAATACCAATTTCAATAGGCTAAAACAGTTTTATAGCAACATCATCAACTACGTCCATACATATACACAAGCCGGCAAGGCTATCATAATAATATACAAAACATGAGCCGATAAGGCTAAGAGATATCTAGCTATACACAACTGTCTACGAGCCTCTAAGAATAGTACATAAAATCATAAAGATGGGACAGGAGCCCGCCATGGCCATATATGTATACCAAAAGAATAATACCAACTATTTCTGCTCCGGATCAAATGAAGCACCTCTATGTAATCACTGAAGAAGCAGCCTACTGGTCTCCCTGTCTACCTGCGGACATGAACGCAGCGTCCACAAACAAAAGGATATCAGTACGAATGATGTACTGAGTATGTAAGGCATAAGTAGTAACATGATAAAAACATGAAGGATAACATAAGATAGAAGAGCCATTTATACCTCTTGAGACGTTACATCATACTTACTTGCCCTTTCCCTAAAGAAGACCTTCTATATGTGTACATATACATATAGTATTACTATACCCGACCATGTAGGTTCGGTGTCATCCGTACCCGGCCATAACAAGGCTCGGTGTTATCAGTACCCAACTGATCAGTGGTGTGCGCGTAGTAGATATCATACCCTTCCATATAGGCTCGGTGTCACAACATAGCTTTATATACACACACACACACACACATACACATATGATTACATAAGTAAACGCAACAACATCATCATTATCACTATATCTTTCCTTAGAGGATCAACTATCATTAGAATGGGATCAATGATATTATGAGAGTATCAAGAACTATGATCTTTTGCCCTTTTAGGAATGGAGTCATCATGGAAGACATTAGGAATTTCACGTATAGGTAAACAAAAGTGGAATCATGCCATAAGAAAGAATGGTTAACCTTACATACCTTTATGTCTTCTTACTTCTTAACGTTCTCCTCCAAAGTCCGAGAAATCTACATTCAAGAGGGTTCATACCGAGGTTAGGTATCAAGGACACTTTTAAGTTCAAACTAGTATAATTCGTGAGCTAGCAAAAATTGGGCAGCATTTCCCCTATTTCATCTACTTCTACCAAATTCCAAAACAACCCCCAATGAATAATGACATTATCAACAGTACCACAACTAAGGGACTTTATTCAAGTTAGGTTCCATTCAATCCGCAAAACCTCTTTTTCATAATCAACCCACAACAATACTACAACACAACACCATATGCACTAGTATACAGCACTTCCTCATCATCATTTTTACCACCCATAACAAGATTATACTTTATAACATGCCAAAATTATAACTCAAGTCAATTTATAGCTCATAATACCCTAAAATTCATACTTAAACTCTCTTTTCATATTTCTTCCTTCAACCAAATGGTACAACAATCAAACAACCTTAACTATATGCAAGAGATGTAAAAAATTATTTAATCACACAAGTTCAAGCTCCAACATCAACACTAAAGGAAAACTTGAGCTTCGCAAACCCTAGTAAGCTTTTTAGCACTTGAATCTCTTGATTCTCTTGGATTTAGCATGGACTAGTTTATAGACTTAGGGAGAGGGTTTTGTAGAGCTCTAAGATCTGATTTAGGGATATAATGAACCAAAATGAGGTAAAACGAAATATATAAAGCTTCACTTAAAATCTCGTCGGCCATTTTGACGTCCACTTTGACGGACCGTCAAACGTCCTACGGTCTGTCAAATGGACCAGCCAATCAGGCCTCTCTTTGACTATTTTACGATGGTGGCTCCACCATTTGATTGGCTGTCTAATCCCCTACGGTCCGTCAAATAGTTCGTCAAACTGGCCCTTTCGGATAAGGTGCTCCCTTGGATTCGTTTGACTTCCAATACTTATGGAACCTTTTTGGCACTTGTGTAATATTTTGTTAACCATCTAAGGGGCCCTAAAGCTCCCCCTCAAGGAATTACTAAAAAAGGTATAACTCGATTGATGCAAAATCATCCCAAAACATTGTCACAACCCGCCTACGAGGCCATGACGGGTACCCGGAGCTGACTACCGAGCACCACTCATGCTAAGCATCATACTCATCTTAAATGCATTTATTATTCTCAACACCCCTAGCCATAAGGAACCTTTATCACTTCCAAAACATATCTACAATTATATGCATAAGTCCCTCGGGCTATCAAAATAAGATACAAATATACAATATGATCATCTTGGGACATTTACAACCCACACATACGTATCTACGAGCCTCTACTAAAGTACTAGATGTAAGGATGGGACAGGACCCCGTCGTGCCCAAATATATATACACAAAAGAATATACCACAAATAGCACCTCCGGAATAATGGAGTGCTCCTGTAAGTCTGCTGATCAGCTCCTCTGAACCAGGGTCACCTCCCTGTCTACCTGTGGGCATGAACACAACATCCATAAAAGAAAGGACGTCAAAGACGATAAATGTACTGAGTATGTAAGGCATGAATAATACTAACATAATAAAGAAATCATAGAACATGAGAAGAGGATATAAACTGCTTAACCTTTAAAAGAAAACACATGTCGTACATATCATATATACCATCATCGTTAACCCACGTCCGGGTAACCATCGCAAGCCGCCCACTAGTGGTGTCACGTCCGGCCCTCTAGGCATGGTGTAATCATAAGCAGCTCGCATTAGTGGTGACATGCCCGGCCATCTAGGCACGGTGAAATCGTATGTAGCCCGCCTTCGCGGTGACATTTCTGGCCTTCTAGGAACGGTGGAATCTTGTCATTATCTACATCTCGTAAAGCATGCATAAGAACTTAAAGACAAACTATAACTCTATCGGAGTGACGTAAGGTCGAGAACCCCCGATTCCATTATGGATTAATCATAGTCATCATGTCTCACCTTGAAAGAACTAGCATTATAAGGTGAGTGTAACAATAATGAGCAACATCAAAGAATCGTATAAGAATCATTAGCTTCGTAGAAATATCATATCATAAGCTTTTGGATCTCTAGGCTCACACTCATCATTATCGTTATCATGCTCATGACATATCTCTTATCTTTATCTCATAGGAAGCTCTTTATAAACATCGACTCATATTTTTCGGAATGTAAAAAGGTCATGGAATAATAAAGGAAGTCATGTCATAGGAATCATGCCTTAGAAAAGAAGGGACTAGCCTTACATACCTTTACGTTTCGCTAACTTTATCACTTGGACGCTTCCCTCCAATATTCACGTTTCTACATTCAAGAGAGTTCGTACTAAAATTAGATAATCGAAAACATAGTTAAGCTTAAGCTAAAACTGACGAAAATTGGGTAACATCTCCTTTATTCGATGACTTTCCCCCACATAATAAACAACTCCAACATCAATAACAACACCCACAATATTTTAGTCAGTAGCTTCATCAAGCTAGACATTATTAAATCCTCAACATTCCCTATCAAAACCCTTCATAACTCTAGCTATGGCACCATACCGTATCCACCCTCATACAAGGCCTCTATAACATCTTTAATACTATTCATAGCAAGGTTATACTCATTACATATCAAGGACTATGATTCAAGAATACTATTAATTTCATATTTGCACTCCATATTCTCCTCCCTTCCATAATCCAAGTCTTTTAACCCCTCAATGCTCTCAATAATATGAAATAAACATAAAACTCACCTTAATCACTTGGGAATAAGCCTTGAGTCACTCTACTCCAGTAGAATGAAATCTTCCACTTGCATGCCAAAGAAATCCTTACTCTTCACAAACCCTAATAGGCTTCCTAGTACATGAATCTCTTAGTCTTTTCTTTTGATCTTGGTTTGTTGGTATAGATTTGTTGTAGAAAATAGAGGGAGGGTTTTAGAGGGTTCTATAGATATATAGGATCAGTTTTTGGGAGAAATAATGGAATAAAATGTGGGATCTTATATTTATAACCAGGGCTGGAAAGTTCCAGATCCGCGGGTCGACGAGCAGGGTCGACGGTCGTTGACGTGTCAACTGTTATACCCCGTATTTTGCACATTGGGATAATCCGAGCTAACCATGATAAGTTAAGGACAAGACTATTCCGGAATACGAGGTAGAGACTTTTAACCTCCGATTTTTGTTTTAATGCACAAGTTGCTTGTAAGTATTATTGGTATGGAATATTAAGGACAAAGTTGGAATTAGGAAATTAATTCTTCATGAGCCACAAAAAGCCACAAGTGGCCGTGTGGCTCATGTGGGGTACCACCCATGGCTTGGCCAATTGTTTCAAGCCATGAGGTAGGGCATGTGTTCAATTTGTATAGGCCATGTATATATATATATATATATATATATATAGATGGGTGATGACCATGCAAGACTCATTTTTCATCTTTTCTGACCTTAGAAACTTGAAGAAGCTTGGAGAAAAAAATAAGAGCACCATTCGGCCAAGCCCAGCCGAAAGTGACCGCATGAAAAATTGATCAAAAAAATATTTTCTTCAAGCATTTCAACTCCTTAGAAGGTGTATAACAACATGGGGTAGTCGTTGGAATAGCAAGAACGAGTATTAGTTCAAGGCACAACCCTAGCCAAGTTAAAGAACTAAGTGGAAAAGATAAAGTTTAATCTTCTTTTACATGTGTTGTGGATGGTTTATGCGTGTTATAGTGTGTAGAAATGGATGAAAATCATGAAATCATGTATGATGAAGTTGAGCCATGTAGGGGCTGATTTTTGAAAGTATGGTGAATTGATTTTAATTGATATTTTGGTTGTTGTTGTTGTGGATTCTAGGAGGCAAATGAAGGTTTAATGATTCAAGTTGAAGTTATAATCGTTTGTGGGCTGTTTTAGAAGCCAATATGATTCTAATGTAGTTTCTTGAAATTATGAGAATGATGTTGTTAACGTGTGGATTGTTGGTGTAGTTCATCAATTTGGAAGAAAGAAATGTGTTGTTGTTGTTCCTATTGATATTGGAAGGTTTCGGGTGGTATTGTACATTGGTTGGGTTGTTTTAAATATTGTGCGAATTGTTTGAAGTGTTCTTGAATCTTGTTTGAATGATTTCGGATTAGTACTTGAACATGTGAGCGTTGATGTTGGCTTGAATGTATGTAGTTGGATTGAATGTAAATGGAATGTTGTCGAATTATGTAGAAAAGAGTTACTAACGTTAGAATGCATTTCGAATTGGTTGTTGATGTTGCTAATATGATCGCTGGTATTGTTGTTGATGATTTGGCCGAGTTGAATTCTCGGGTTGTTGAATTTATAAGGGAAATGCCTACCAAATTTCTATAGATAAAGTGCTAGTTTGGGCATGGAATCCCTAAGTATCTATAGCTAATGTTTGGTATATAATGACGTTGTTGTAGATCTTGGGAAGCCCGAGACTTAAGTTTGGATTAGCTTAGGGAGCGGACGAGGTATGTAAAGCTTACCCTTTCTTTCTTTTGGCATGTCTTAGATGTAAGTAAGATATGATATGAGCCTTGGGGTAACTCTATTCTTAAGATCCGAGCATGTCTACGATTCTTATTCACTTCTCGATGTTGGCATTCTTAATGTAGTTGAACTATGGTTCTTATGTCAATTGTATGATTGGATTTCTAATGTTGTATAAGAGTTTTTGCTCCAAAAGGATTTTATGTAGTATAATGTCCCTAACTTTCATATATGGTCTCGGATTGCTTTGATATGTTCGCAAAGTATTCTCTAATGCATAATGCCCGTAACTTTCCTGGGCGGGCTCGGATTGGCTTGATACATGTTTATGGTCCCTGAGACGTTATGTGACATATTTCGTAATGATATTTCAAGAGTCCTAGGTGTCACTATTATTCGGATACTCGAGCGTTGATTTGTCTACTTACCTATCGAGTCCTAAAAGATGATTTATGTGCATATGGTTTCTCACTACTCTGCTCGTGCGAGCTGTTATTACTTCTTTCACTGCGTCCCGGGCCAGGGCATGTATTCGTGCACAACTCCACTGCATTATTCACCGCGTCCCTCACTAGAGGGCCGAGGCACGTTAGATGTATATGATGATATTCACCGCGTCCCTCACTAGAGGGCTGGGGCACGTTATATGATAAAATAATGATATGATGATATGAGGGAGGCGGCCAGGATGGCATATGATGACTTCATTCACCGCGTCCCTCACTAGAGGGCCGGGGCACGTTATATGTTAATGTATATGATGATTTTATTTACCGAGTCCCTTACTAGAGGGCCGGGACACGTTATACATGCATACGTACTTGATGATTATTTACTTATGTCACTCGAATCCATAATGGGCCGGATATGATATTGATACGCATGATTTATGTTTCGGAGGCAAGCCTTATGATTTTCTATACTCCTTACTTCGCACGATTCTCGTTCTTGTATTCCATGCTTTACATACTCGGTACATATTCACGTCACCGACCCCCTTTTTTTCGGGGCTGCGTTTCATGCCCGCAGTACGACGATCGATTTGGTGACCCGCCGCCCTAGGATACCGATTCTCGCTACTTTGGAGCGCTCCCTTGTTCCGGAGCCTATATTTTGGTACAGACACTTCCAATGTATATGCATATGCCTATTCAGGGGTACGGCGGGGCCCTGTCCCGTCATATGATTCTGTTGTTACTCTTAGAGGTCTGTGGACACGTGTGTGGGTTGTGAATAGTTACTGTTCGGTTATATCTGTGTGATTTATGCTTTGGAGATGTCCCATCCGCCGTGGCAGCCTTATCGGCTTGCATATGTATAGATGTTTTGGAATACTGCATGTCACGATAGCTTGCGTTCGTTTATGTATAAGTTCTTAGTATGTTTGCTGTGGGCCGATTATAGTTAGTAGATGTGTACGAGTGCCCAGCTCGGGCACTAGTCACGGCCCCGGGGTTGGGTCGTGACAAAGAAGTGGTATCGAGCGTAGTTCATCCTCGGAGTGTCCTCGCGACCGTGTCTAGTAGAGTCTTATTTATCGGTGTGTGGTGCACCACATCTATAAATGTGAAACCGCAGGGCATTTAGGATGTTATCTTTCCTTCTGATCCTAGATTGTGCGATAGAGCTGTATTATCAGGATAATTCCTTCCTAACGGATTGTTATGTTTGCAGCGATGCCTCCGAGAAACGGCAGCCACCGCCCGTGAGAGCGCGCAGCCGGGAGAGACTAGTCGGGGCCCGAGGTTACTAGGGCCCGTGCTCGGCCCCTTCGTGCTCGAGGGTTATGCTTCCCGCCGCCCGAGGCCTGCGCCACGTCGCCACCTATTGGAGCTCCGAGGACAGCAGCTGCAGAGGTCGAGCTTCGCTCCACCACCGGCCTCCCCCGAGGTTCCGGTGCCGAGCCTCCAGCTCCTCAGCCAGGGGCGGAGGATAGGGCTATGAGAGATGCGGTCCAGTTACTGACCAGACTAGTGGCGGGGCAGACTCGCAGGCACGGATTAGGAGGTGATCATGCGGACAGACATGACAGTCAGAGGGCCCGTGATTTCTTGACTTGTAATCCCGAGTTCTGCAGGTCAAAGCTTGAGAGGATCCCCGGGGAATTTATTTGACGGATGCGGCGTACGTTGCGGCTAATTAAGGCTTCGGGGGCGAGAATGCGTGGAGTTAGCGTCGTATCGATTGCGCGATGTGGCCGTCGATTGGTATGAGTCGTGGAAGTTGTCTAGGGGCGAGATGCTCTCCCGGCGGTATGGGACGAGTTTGTGGAGGCCTTTCTTGGCCACTTCTGCCTCCGGAGAGATGCGGCGAGCGAGTTGATAGATTCTACGCACGAGCGAGAATGGTCGGAGCGTTCGAGATTATAGCCTTGAGTTCGATTCGTTGGCTAGATATGCACCCACTGTGGGATATGACCGATGGGGATGCATCGGTATGTGATGGGGTTAGATCGTTATCCGGTCGATAGGCCGTGTGGTGATGGCTTCTGGCCCGTATGGATATTGCACGGACGGGGCGTATGCCCGAGTGTGGAGGATCGACATAAGGGGCCGACGGGGACGGAGATCATGACGGGAGCCGGCCCCAGGGCTAGATCGGCCGGCTATTCGGGAGAGTTTCGAGGGCGGGCGCCTCGGCGCACACTGTGGTATTCTTCTCGGCCCGACGGAGTGCACCTCATAGTTTGCTTGGTAGGAGATTTGACGACACGGGGTATTCGGAGGCGGTCGAGCTCCCGGGGCTTCGGTTCGCAGTCGAGCAGAAGTTTGAGCCAGACGAGGCCATCTATGCCTCAGTGCCCTCAGTGCGGTAGGCGCCATCTGGGAGAATGTCGTCGCGCCACAGGTGCTTGTTTACTTGCGGCCGTCGAGCCATATTATGAGGGAGTGCCGTATAGGGACGGTCCGGTGGTGCGGCTCGGCCCTCTTTAGGTCGATTCTTGGTTCATCTTCCTCTTCCTCTTGGTATCTTTGTTATACCCGTACTTCGTACGTCGGAATATTCTAAGTTGGTTGCGACAAGTTAAGGACAAGGTTGTAAATTTTTCCGATTTTGTTAAAAGTGCATAAGTTGTATGTTCCTCTTTTAATTGGTATGGAATGTTAAGGGGTAAGATGGGAATAAGGAAAAAAAAATTAGAGAATGAAAGTTGGAAAAATTTGGGACCAAAAAATGAATTATGGAAAGTTGGCTATTATTTGAAAATGGCCATGTGTGTGTGTGGGCCATAGGGCCACATGTGGAAATATTGAGTGGGCATAAAAGATGACTAAGTAAGTCATCTTAATCATTTTATCTCCTAGAAAATTTAAGAAGCATCAAGAGAGAGAGAGAAAGAATTGGAAAAAAAAAATTGGAGGAAAATAGGGGCACATGACCGGCCATGTGCCCCCTCTATATATATATATGTGTGTGAATAAGTTTACAAGACAATTCATCATTTGGGACTTGGAAAGTTCAAGAGAAATCAAGAAAAAAGAAAAGAAAGAGAGAGAGGGGTTCGGTACATGCATGGTCGAACACCCTTACTATGATCATGGAAAAATTTTTCTTCTTCTAGTTTTCTACTAAATGGAAGGTTCTCTACCATATGGAGTAGTTGTTGGAGGAAGATAACCATTTGTTTGGCAAGAAGCAAGCCTAGCCGAGAGTTGAAGGGCATGTGGGATAAGGTATGATTCAATTCTCTTTTGTATGTTTTGTGGATATTTTAGACGTGTTATAATGCATGGAAATGAATAAACTTCATGGAAATATGGATGTTGAAGTCAAGCCTTGGATATTGATGTTGGCCGTGCGTGTGTATTGTATGTCTAAGAGTGATGAATCAATTTTAATTTGCATGTTGGTTGTTGTAGTGTGTTGGAATGAATGGAAATCATGAAACTTTGAATGTTGGTGTTGGCCGTGGATTGTGGTGTGTGTGGCCGTGTAGGGGCTGTTTTGGAGGGAGCTTGGTGAACTAATTTAATGTGGTATTTTGGTTGTTGTTTGTTGTGGATTATGTGATAAAAATAAAGGTATAATGACTTATGTCGAAGTTGTAGTGTTGTGGGCTGTTTTGGAAGTCAATATGGTTCTATCATGTCTTCTTATAATTATGAAGGTAATGTGGTAATGTATGGAACCGTTGACGTAGTTTGTGAAATTGAAAGAAAGAAACGCATTATTGTCGTATTCATTAAGTTGGAAGGTTTCGGGTTTTTCATAGCATATTGTTTGAATTGTCTTGAATACTTTGTGGATTGTCCGGAATGTTCTTAAATCTTGTTTGGATGGTTGTTGGTTTGGTTGTTGTTGATATTAGCCGAGTTGAATTCTCGGGGTTGGTGAATATATAGGGGAAATGCTGCCCAATTTTTGGTAGAAAAAGCAATGGTTTGGAATTGGATCCTTTAGCGCTGGACTAATGTTCGATGCCTATTGATGTTGTTGTAGATTTTTGAGAAGACGAACTTACGTTTGGATTAGCTTAGGAAGCAAGGCAGGTATGTGAAGCTTACCCTTCTTTTCTTTTTTGGCATGTCTTAGACGGAACTAAGGTATGACATGATATGTGCCTCGGGGTAATTCCATTCGTAAATTTCAAGTATGTTTGTGAATCGTATTTGCTTGTGCTGTGGTTTGTATGTTCTCGATATGGTTGAGTTTGAAAAATTGTGTAAGCGATTCGTATAAGTTCCTTGATGTTCGTATCTTTAACGCGGTTGAGTTATGACCCTTATGTCTTTTGTAGGATTAAACTTTTAAGGTTTCAAAAGAGTTCTATTTTCAAAAGAATTTTGTTTTCAAAAGAGACTTGTTCCAAAACGACTTCGAAACTACGAACGTCCGTAACTTTTGCATATGACCTCGAAACGCCCCAAAACATAATATGTAAGTTCATAAGACATCACTCTCCCCTACCCCTCGTAGTCGGACTCGGACGGGGGTCGGCACCCGTCCGTGGGGCCCGCGGCCTTTCTATGCCACCTTTATGGATTTTTTTTTGGAAATTTTAATATTTTCTTCACTATGATTATTTATTTATCTGTCGAGTTGGAAATAAGGATTTTATGCCCATGATTTTGATACGTAACAACGGTTTCTGAAGTTCGGTTTGATATGTCCCGAGCGAGATTCGGGAGAAAAACTACGATTTTGGATTTTCAAGAAAAGGGTTCGTTTTGATCATTCGGTTGAGTCTGTGATGGTGTCTGATATGTGTGTGGTTACTTACGATGCCGCTCGTGCGTTACGTATTACCTCTTTCACCGGATCCGGCCGTATATGATCGTGCGCACTATGATATACTCGGTGTTATCTTGTGCTACGGTTCTCGAGACCTCGCCATGTGGCGGTTCGTTTTGGAGTTATGGTGTGATATGGCTTATGATGTGTTGTGACGATGTGTTGTGTTCGGGGATACGGAGATTTGAAACTTCCGGTGTTATCTTGTGTTGTGGCGCCGGATAGGGTGGCGACACGTTACGTCACGGTCCCATGGACCGTATTTGATATGTGATGATGTATGATGATATGATGAGTTTGATCACCGATGATGAGGCAAATCCCACATCGGTTAATGTCATTCCATGTGACAGATTATGATGCGTTCGGTATGAGTATGTATGATTTGTGTGTTAGGATGTAAGTACTTGGGTAGTTGGGTTATTACGACTTTACTTTCGTATTTTTTACTTTGGTTATGGCCTCGTTTGATGTATGCCGTGCTTCACATGCTCGGTACATATTTAAATCGACTCCTTTCTTCGGGGTGGCGTTTCATGCCACGCGGTACCCGCGGAGATGAGTAGGTGATGTTAGCCGAAGATGCTCCGGTTTGGATTGGCGAGCTCCGTTTCCTCCCGCAGAGTCTTTGTAGGGATCGAGTGCTTTGTATGGTGTTCGAAGTTATGATAGAGACTTTGCGAGGCAGGTGTCGAGTGTATGATATGTCGGGTCTGTTTTGTAAGCGGCTACGTAAGCCGGTGTGTTTGTATGCATTATGCTACCGATGTGTTTGGCAAGCGGCTATATAAGCCGGCTAATCGTTATGCCTTATATTACAGTTTTCATACGATTGCAGATTTTATTTGGTTTGAAAAAAAAAAAAACGAAAGGCATGTTTGTTTTCTGAAAAAAAATTTCATTACGTGCGTATGTTATGTTTTGTGGGCCCAAAGTATGGTTGTGTGTGTTACGTTAGTCGGAGGTTCGCTCGGCCCTAGGTAAGGGTCGGGTGCCCATCATACCCTATCGGAAATTAGGTGTGACAAAGTGGTATCGGAGCGCTCGTCCCTAGGGTTGTACGCAAAGTCGTGTCCCGAGTCTTGTTTATGGTGTGTTGCGCGCCACATTTATAACGAAGAGGCTACGGGGCATTTAGGATGGTTACTCTTCTTTCATATCCGAGATCGTGCGTAGAGCCAAGTCATAGGAGATGGAACTCCTTACCCCGATTTGTGATTGCAACAAGAATGACACCGATGAGAAGAAGTGAGTGATGATGTTGGAAGTCACAAAGTGCGCAGGTAAGCAAAGGTATGAAAGATAGATGTTGTGAAAGATATTGAAGTCGCGATCGAAATACCAGTTGAAGACTAAAGGGGGAAAGTAAATAAGAAAGTGTAACAGGTGCCGTTTGAGTTGGGCATACGAGGTATGTTTATTATTTGTGTACCGTTGAGGATGTTAGGGAGCCCCGTGTGGGTGTGATATGATACGATATATATGATATGTGTATATGTGTGTTGGCCCCGAGGCATTGTTGGTATTTCTCTCCCGCGTGCAGTTTTGAGATAGTAAGAAATGCGAGGAAACTCGCCGAAATTTTTCTAGAGATAAAAAGAGAATGGGATATGGGTTTGTAATACGACTTGAAAGGTCGTGCCAAGTAAGAGTGAGATTAGGACAAGAGTGCGAGAGGAAAGGAATTGCGATGTATACGAATGAATTGTGTGTGATAGTTGTAAAAGAAACTCCCATGATGTTTGTAAGACCTAGATCAGGCTAGTTGAACATTCGAGGACGAATGTTCTAAAGCGTGGGGAAAGGATGTTATACCCGTACTTCGTACGTCGGAATATTCTAAGTTGGTTGCGACAAGTTAAGGACAAAGTTGTAAATTTTTCCGATTTTGTTAAAAGTGCATAAGTTGCATGTTCCTCTTTTAATTGGTATGGAATGTTAAGGGTAAGATGGGAATAAGGAAAAAAAATTAGAGAATGAAAGTTGGAAAAATTTGGGACCAAAAAATGAATTATGGAAAGTTGGCTATTATTTGAAAATGGCCATGTGTGTGTGTGGGCCATAGGGCCACATGTGGAAATATTGTGGCGTAAAATATGACTAAGTAAGTCATCTTAATCATTTTATCTCCTAGAAAATTTAAGAAGCATCAAGAGAGAGAGAGAGAAAGAATTGGAAAAAAAAAATTGGAGGAAAATAGGGGCACATGACCGGCCATGTGCCCCCTCTATATATATATATATGTGTGTGAATAAGCTTACAAGACAATTCATCATTTGGGACTTGGAAAGTTCAAGAGAAATCAAGAAAAAAGAAAAGAAAAGAGAGAGAGGGGGTTCGGTTTTATGGTTCCAGACATGTGTGTTACTAAGTGATCATGGAAAAAATTTTCTTCTTCTAGTTTTCTACTAAATGGAAGGTTCTCTACCATATGGAGTAGTTGTTGGAGGAAGATAACCATTTGTTTGGCAAGAAGCAAGCCTAGCCGAGAGTTGAAGGGCATGTGGGATAAGGTATGATTCAATTCTCTTTTGTATGTTTTGTGGATATTTTAGACGTGTTATAATGCATGGAAATGAATAAACTTCATGGAAATATGGATGTTGAAGTCAAGCCTTGGATATTGATGTTGGCCGTGCATGTGTATTGTATGTCTAAGAGTGATGAATCAATTTTAATTTGCATGTTGGTTGTTGTAGTGTGTTGGAATGAATGGAAATCATGAAACTTTGAATGTTGGTGCTTGGCCGTGGATTGTGGTGTGTGTGGCCGTGTAGGGGCTGTTTTGGAGGGAGCTTGGTAAACTAATTTAATGTGGTATTTTGGTTGTTGTTTGTTGTGGATTATGTGATAAAAATAAAGGTATAATGACTTATGTCGAAGTTGTAGTGTTGTGGGCTGTTTTGGAAGTCAATATGGTTCTATCATGTCTTCTTATAATTATGAAGGTAATGTGGTAATGTATGGAACCGTTGACGTAGTTTGTGAAATTGAAAGAAAGAAACGCATTATTGTCGTATTCATTAAGTTGGAAGGTTTCGGGTTTCATAGCATATTGTTTGAATTGTCTTGAATACTTTGTGGATTGTCCGGAATGTTCTTAAATCTTGTTTGGATGGTTGTTGGTTTGGTTGTTGTTGATATTAGCCGAGTTGAATTCTCGGGGTTGGTGAATATATAGGGGAAATGCTACCCAATTTTTGGTAGAAAAAGCAATGGTTTGGAATTGGATCCTTTAGCGCTGGACTAATGTTCGATGCCTATTGATGTTGTTGTAGATTTTTGAGAAGACGAACTTACGTTTGGATTAGCTTAGAAGCAAGCTATGTATGTGAAGCTTACCCTTCTTTTCTTTTTGGCATGTCTTAGACGGAACTAAGGTATGACATGATATGTGCCTCGGGGTAATTCCATTCGTAAATTTCAAGTATGTTTGTGAATCGTATTTGCTTGTGCTGTGGTTTGTATGTTCTCGATATGGTTGAGTTTGAAAAATTGTGTAAGCGATTCGTATAAGTTCCTTGATGTTCGTATCTTTAACGCGGTTGAGTTATGACCCTTATGTCTTTTGTAGGATTAAACTTTTAAGGTTTCAAAAGAGTTCTATTTTCAAAAGAATTTTGTTTTCAAAGAGACTTGTTCCAAAACGACTTCGAAACTACGAACGTCCGTAACTTTTGCATATGACCTCGAAACGCCCCAAAACATAATATGTAAGTTCATAAGACATCACTCTCCCCTACCCCTCGTAGTCGGGCTCGGACGGGGGTCGGCACCCGTCCGTGGGGCCCGCGGCCTTTCTATGCCACCTTTATGGATTTTTTTTTTGGAAATTTTAATATTTTCTTCACTATGATTATTTATTTATCTGTCGAGTTGGAAATAAGGATTTTATGCCCATGATTTTGATACGTAACAACGGTTTCTGAAGTTCGGTTTGATATGTCCCGAGCGAGATTCGGGAGAAAAACTACGATTTTGGATTTTCAAGAAAAGGGTTCGTTTTGATCATTCGGTTGAGTCTATGATGGTGTCTGATATGTGTGTGGTTACTTACGATCTGCTCGTGCGTTCTGTGTTACCTCTTTCACCGGATCCCGGCCGGTATATGATCGTGCGCACTATGATATACTACGGTGTTATCTTTGCTACGGTTCTCGAGACCTCGCCATAGGGCCGGGTTCCGTTTATGGAGTTATGGTGTGATATGGCTTATGATGTGTTGTGACGATGTGTTGTGTTCGGGGATACGGAGATTTGAAACTTCTGGTGTTATGCTGTGTTGTGGCGCCAGATAGGGTGGCGACCACGTTACGTCCTCACGGTCCTATGGACCGTATTTGATATGTGATGATGTATGATGATATGATGAGTTTGATCACCGATGATGAGGCAAATCCCACATCGGTTAATGTCATTCCATGTGACGGATTATGATGCGTTCGGTATGAGTATGTATGATTTGTGTGTCGGATATGTAAGTACTTGGGTAGTTGGGTTATTACGACTTTACTTTCTCTCCCCTACTTTGGTTATGGCCTCGTTTGATGTATCTTTTGTGCTTCACATGCTCGATGTACATATTTTCGACTCCCTTTCTTCGGGGGCTGCGTTTCATGCCACGCGGTACCCACGTATGAGTAGGTGATGTTAGAAGATGCTCCACTGGATTGGCGAGCTCCATTTCTCGGTCTTTGCCGAGTCGAGTGCTTTGTATGGTGTTCGAAGTTATGATAGAGACTTTGCGAGACGATGTCGAGTGTATGATATGTCGGAGTACGTTTTGTAAGCGGCTACGTAAGCCGGTGTGTTTGTATGCATTATGCTACCGATGTGTTTGGCAAGCGGCTATATAAGCGAAGCAACGTATGCCTTATATTACGGTTTTCATACGATTGCAGATTTTATTTGGTTTGAAAAAAAAAACGAAAGGCATGTTTGTTTTCTGAAAAAATTTCATTTCGTGCGTATGTTATGTTTTGTGGGCCCAGTATGGTTGTGAGTGTTACGTTAGTCAGAGGGTTCGCTCGGCCCTAGGTAAGGGTCGGGTGCCCATCATACCCTATCGGAAATTACGGTGTGACATATGCGCCCTGTGGGGCGGGGTATGCCGACACCAGCAGGCCGTGGTAGAGGCCGCGGCGGAGTCTCCAGTTCTAGCGGTCCTTCGAACCGCATATATGCTTTGGCTAGTCGACAGGATCAGGAGGCGTCACCAGATGTGGCTACAGGTATATGAGTCTTTATTGGAATTTTTTTATATGTATGTGTATTGGCTGTATGATTGTTACTTAATAGCGGCAAGTAGAAATCCAAAGGCTGATAACCAAGTATTTATAAGTAATGGCGATCAAGGTGTGTTCATCACCATTGGGAATCTGGAAGTTTAGGACGGGAAGTAGTCATATCCATAGGTAAAAAGTTAATATTGAGGATTACAAAAGGGATAAAATAGTAATTGTGAAGTCAGAAGTGTAAGAGACCCTTTCTAATTCGGAGGGAGATGTGTTATGAAAACGTTTTGAAATCTGTTAAGCCTTCAACTTACTCAGTTATATGATGAAGGTCATGCGGTGAGGTGGACGCTATCATACTAGCATTAGAGCATCGTATTTCATCGAGTTCCAAGGTTAAGCGTGCTGGAGTGAGAGCAATTTTAGGATGGGTGACCCCCTGGGAAATGTACTACTAGTCCTATAAAGTTAGACACAGGAGAGCCAAATGGGAAGCTAGAGTAGCCTAAGGGACATTAGAATATACAGAGTGGGCAGAAACCTTAAGAGGTCGCGTAGGCCGGGGCGGACTAGCCCGGTGAAGAGAAAGAAGGTGCATCACAGCTCTAGGATTAGGTTGAGTTGGAATAGTGTTTGAAAATATTTTGTAAGCAAGATAGTAGTAATTATGTCTATATAGGTATGCACATGATATCCCGTACATGGCTATATCAGCGGATATGTGTATTCCGGCAACCAACATAGCGGTATATGGAAGGCATTAATCGGACAGGGTAACGAAGTTCAAGTGAAAGGAAAGATAAATGGCACAAATGTCACAAGGCAAGCTGATGCGGTTTTCACTACAGGTTAAGCTTGGGAAGTACTAACACAATGATATTTGGAAAAGAAAGGAAGTGAGTAGATGAACGACAAGGGGATCATAATGTCAGAATAAAAGTTCCGCCTAATTGAGATTGGAAAATGCGGACATAGGGCAAAGTATAATCGGGTAACAGTATAAGTACACCCTTAAGGGGGGAAGCGGGTGCGAGAGATGCAAGTGCAAGATGGAGACAATCAACACTACTGTTACATCCCGTGTTTTCGTGCGTCGGAAAGTGTGCGAGTAAATGATATTAGCAACGGACACGAGGTTATCCCCCAAGCTTATAGGTGGTTAAAGTGATGGTACTCATGTAACGTAAGGATTTGAAGTTAAACCAATCGAAGGAAATAAGTTTTGTCGAGTTTTAACATTTATTCGGGTGAAATACGGTCCAAGCTATAATATTTAGTATTTTTGGACTAGAAAAATTTAATCGTCCAATATGAGCAAATTTATCCGAGCCCGGAGAATTCGATCATATTCAAGGGTGGAAATCGAGAGCTTGGTGTACAAAGAGTTTGAGGTCCCGAAATAATTAGGACTTAACAAGTGTGACGATGGTGATTGAGAATAATACTTGGTGCATGTACAAAGAGGCTATGGACTAGAATTCCACCACATGATTATGATAATGAATATATGGAGTGTGTTAAAAATATCTATTGCATAAGTAAATTGAGATTTAAGGAAATTAATTACTTGTGCAATTAATTAAATATGGGAATTTCATTGGTGGCAAGGAAATTAAATAACTATGTCTAAAACAGCAACTTGTTTGCCAACCACACCTACACGTGGAATCATGGTGTGGTGGCAGCAATTAACAAGTTATATGTAAATAATCAAATAGGTGTCATTAGGAAAGTATAGTAAAATGGTGGCTGATGATGAACAGCCCACGGTCAAGCATTCCTCAATCAATTCACTTCATATTCTCATCAAAATGAGATATATTCATAAAGGATTGTGGAGGGCAGCAGCAGCATGCTTATACATTGCAATCAACATGAATTTCCATTTCTGGAAACAACGTGACCTCCTTAACAAAGAAAGCAAAGTGTAATTTTTGTCGAGGACAACACACGGGTTTTGTTCATCGCTTTAATCTCGTTGTTTCGTCTTATCGTGTTGTTGAATCCGGGCTTTCTTCGAAGTGAAGTAAGGTGGAAGAAGATTATTTCTTGGCATATAAGGTAAGAAATCCTCTCTCCTAGATGTATTTGATTTACCCAAGTCGTATCTACGTTGCTAGATGAATTAAATACGAACTTGCGAATAGAATTGTCATGTGATAGAATTGGAGTTGGGGGCTGTTCTTCTTGTTGTAATTATATGATACAAGCTGAGATTTGTGGTAAATAATGCTCTTATTATATTGAGAATGTTTTTAAGATTAAGAAGGAAACATTAGAAAAGGTGCTATGGAGAATACGGATTCTAATTCGAGCTTGTCGCTCGTTATAAAGTATCACGAAATTGTTACGGATATGTATGTTGTGTCGAGATTTATTTGAGGTTGGGCTGTTGTGGTGATATACCGAATTGGGAGAGGCTAATGATATAGGGGAGATGCTGCCCGAATTTCGGCAAAATTCTTAAAGAATTTAATTTGGAGGCTTAAGATAAGCATATGACGACAAGCCTAATAATAGTATGAATGGTTTTATATGTAGATTACGGGACTATGAATGATCATACGTAGATTGCAAGACGAGAAGTAAGTTGGAAAGTGAAAAGTAAGCTTCCAGGTATGTAAAGCCTATCCCTTCTTTCTTTTGGCATGTCCTAGATGTAAGTAAGATACGATATGAGCTTTGGGGTAATTCTATTCACAAGTTCCGAGCATGATTTATGATTCTTATTCATTTCTTGATGTTAGAACTCTCAGGATAGTTGAGCTATTGCCCTCGAGTCTTTTATATGATTGAATAGTAAATGATGCATAAAAGTTTCTATTCCTGAAAAACTTTATATTGTCTAATGACCATTACTTTTATAAGCTACCTCGGATTGACTTGATACATGTCTATGATCCCTGAGACGTTATTTGACATAGTTCGTAATGATATTCAAAGAGTACTGAGTGTGACTATTATCTTGATACTCGACCATTGATTAGTCTACTTATCTATTGAGTCTCAAAAGATGATTTATATGCATATGGTTACTTACTACTCTGCTCGTGCATACTGTTACATCTTTCACTGAGTCCCGGGCCAGGACACGTTTTCGTGCACAACTCCACTGCATTATTCACCGAGTCCCTCACTAGAGGGCCGGGACACGTTACATGTATATGTATATGATGATATGATGACATGATGATATAATGATATAGGGATGGCGTCCAGGATGGCATATGATGACTTTATTCACCGAGTCCCTCACTAGAGGGCCGGGATACGTTATATGTACATGTATATGATGATTTTATTTACCGAGTCCCTCACTAGAGGGCCGGGACACGTTATGTATGCATATGTACAGGATAATTATCTAATTATGTCACTAAGTCTCATAACGAGTTGGGTATGATATGGACACACATGATTTATGTTTCAAAGGCAAGCCTTGTGGATTTCTGGTTATTGTGTTAGTTTTCTATACTCCTTATTTCAGTATGATCTGTTTTTTGTATTTCATGCTTTACATACTCGGACATATTCCGTGCGGCCCCTTTCTTCGGAAATTTGGGTTTTATGCCCGCAGGTACAGATGCTCGCTTTGGTGACCCTTCAGCTTAAGATTTGTACTCAGCTGTCTTGGAGTGCTCCCTTGTCCCGGAGCCTAGCTTTTTGGTACAGATTCTCCTGTTGTATATATGTGTTTATCCAGGGGTACGGCGGGGCCACCCGTCATATAATCCGTTGTTACTCTTGAGATGTCCGTAGACATATGCGTGGGTTTGTATATAATTCTTGTCCGGTTACTCTTTTGTATGACTTATGTTTTGGGGCGTTCCCATTCGTAGTGGCAGCCTTGTCGGCTTGCGTAGATATATATATATATGTGTGTTATAATAGCCTTATCGGCTCGTGTATGGCTAGGACGTTCCCCTATATTATGATAGCCTTGCCAGCTTATATACGATGTTATCTGTTGAAAGTTATAACTCCTCAGGAGACAGATTGTTGTGATATATATATATATGCGACAGTTTTGAGACTACGTCATGCCTTTCTATATATAAGTTCTTTATTACGCTAGTTGTGGATTGATTATAGTTAACAGGTGTGCATACGAGTGTCCAGCTCGGGCACTAGTTACAGCCTACCGGGTTGGGTCGTGACAACTACAATATATTTGATATGGATGCTCGGGCCACAGGTGTAACAGCCCGCCGGGCTTTTGATGCTCAATCTTGACTTGCTGGCAATTTGGACACTGACCGACAAATTTCGCAATGTCTCTTTTCATGCCGTCCCACCAATATAAACATTTAAGATCATGATACATTTTAGTGGAGCCAGGATGAATAGAATACCGTGCATTATGTGCTTCACCCAAAATTTGCCGCCGTAGACCAAAACACGGGTACACATACTGCGCTTCATATAATAATAGTCCGTCCCGAGAAATTCCAAACTCGGGTCTTTTCTTTGCCGAGGGCCACATCTCTATACCGAACCGAATGGGATCTTCGGGCCGGCGCCGTTTCACTTTCCATAATGGATGATTCGGCAATTCTGAACGAGAAACCCCCGGTATTTTCGAGTACGCTAGACGAACTCCAAGGCTGGCTAACTGATGAACTTCACGAATCAATTCTTTCTTGTCAGGCTGCACATCAGTCAAACTGCCCATGGACTTACGGCTAAGTGCATCAGCTACAACGTTGGCTTTTCCCGGATGATACAGAATATCAACATCGTAGTCTTTTAACAGCTCAAGCCACCTCCGTTGCCGTAGATTCAACTCCTTTTGTTTAAAAATATACTGGAGGCTCTTATGATCAGTATAAATGTCAACATGAACCCCATATAAATAATGCCGCCATATTTTCAAGGCATGAATTACCGCGGCTAATTCCGTGTCGTGCGCGGGATAATTTCTCTCGTGCGTCCGAGTCAGCGGAAGATAGGCTATGACCCGACCGTGCCGCATCAAAACACAACCCCC
>NC_081345.1:63350286-63356116 GCF_029784015.1 Lycium ferocissimum
TTCTCTATTCGGCCGAATGGCCTCTTCAAGTCTTGCTCTCAATTTTTTTTTGTGTTGTATGATTTTTCTTGAATGTTCCATACTTAGCAACATATATATATATATATATATTACTCCTTCATTAAGTTGTCACATGATACTCACATGACAACTTAATATGGGTTTGGGCCAATAGATATGGCCGGCCACCCCTATGGTTGGGCCTCAATTTTTCTCTTGTATTAATTGAGCCCAATTCATTAGAATTCTCGTGTTGTAGTTTCCGAGGCTAATTTAGAATTCAAATTTTTGCCTTGGCCTTCTCCGATGTCTTGCACCAATAGTTTTTTTTTTCCATAAACAACATAAACATATTAACTAAAATCAAAATATTGACTCATAACATACAAGTCACAACTATTTCAAAATTTTCCGAATATGCGAAAACACGGGATATAACAACAGGTAAGATTCCTTGCCGAGACAAGTTAGTAAAAGATCCAAAAGACAAAAAAGGGGAGAGAAGCTAGGATGGTAATTGAGATAGTGCTGAGAATTAATTGTAGGGATCTTGCATGATATGACATTGGAAAGTGGAAGCTCAAAGGAGAATACGACAAGAGAACGATAACGAGTAACTTACGGAGACATTGTGAAAGGTAACACTGCTGTGCTGGATTAGAGGCTAAGATGTGGGCAATAGGGTTGTTCGCTAATGATACTGCGACCTATCAGTGGTAAGGGAGAAAAATAAAAAACCTCCTATAGTAGGAAGTGGGAACATCAAAGAAGTGAATAAAGGAAGGAAAATAGTATGATATAGATAGGCTACAAGCGAATGTTAGGACGGAAGGAATATGTGGGAGTGAACTGTAGAGAAGGAAAGACCGTGAACTAAGATGGAATATACTTTATACAAGTCGTACAAGAGTAGTTATGTTAGCTATGAATATTTATATGCTAGGGATGAGACCAAGCAAATACTTAATGAGAAAAGTTTGGATTCAGTAATAGCAATATGGTTACGAGATTTTGGGTACATTAAGGAAAGATGTAAAGATGGTTTAAGCTAAATTACCGAGATGGAGTTAGTAATTTAGACAAATGTAGACATGGCTATGGTTGAACCAAAGACCTATTCCGATACCGGTTGTAAGATAGGAGAGAAGTGAAGACAACGTAAAATATAAGGATTAGTGAAGCCACGCTAAGGTATTTTTAGGCTAATTTGAGCACCTTCGCATATTCTTGTAAAGATTGCAACATAATGTGTGACCGGAAAGTTGAGAGCAAGATCTGAGCAAAGGGACGATAGAGAAGTTCGAATTAAAGACAAAGAAATGACACGAGATAATGTGCCTAGAATGTTACAAGTTGAGTGAAGGGGGATTATAAGATGAGTTAAGCAAGATGGTCAGAGCTAGCTGGTTACTAAAAGAGGGTGAAATTATGTGTCAAATTCTTTCAGGATGATACTAGTTGATGATAGTTAAGGCAGGGGACAGCTATTAGCAGCTCAGAGACGACAGAAATCATATGACGACAATCGGCGTTGACACTTAGAATTCCAGATGGGCGAGTGGGTATGCTTGAGGATACCACCCATGAATGGTGTAATGAGATTCGACAAGGAGGAGAAGTTTAACCCGAGATATATTGGACCTTGTTACACTGTTCATAAGGTAAGAAGGTTGCGTACTAAAGACGTGGCTTCTATTAAGGTATTGTGGCGGAATAATAACAGGAAGGATATGACTTGAGAAGCTGAAGAGAAGATGAAGAAGAAATATGATTGGTAGATGAGACTGCATGTTATAGTAATAAATAAACTCCCCCCCCTCGAGATCCTTATAAGACCTTATGAGATAAGTTTAACATTCGAGGACGAATGTTCAAAAGGGGGGAAGGATGTTATATCCCGTATTTTGCACTTTGGGATAATCCGAGCTAACCATGATAAGTTGAGGACAAGACTATTCCGAGATACGAGATAGAGACTTTTAACCTCCGATTTTTATTTTAATGCACAAGTTGCTTGTAAGTATTATTGGTATGGAATATTAAGGACAAAGTTGGAATTAGGAAATTAATTCTTGGCAGCTGAGCCACAAAAGCAAGTGGCCGTGTGGCTCATGGGTACCACCATGGCTTGGCCAATTGTTTCAAGCCATGAGGTGGGGCATGTGTTCAATTTGTATAGGCCATGTATATATATATATATATATATAGATGGGTGATGACCATGCAAGGCGCATTTTTCTTCTTTTCTAACCTTAGAAACTTGAAGAAGCTTGGAGAAAAAAAAAAGAGCACCATTCGGCCAAGCCACTCGAAAGTGACCGCATGAAAAATTGATCAAAAAAATATTTTCTTCAAGCATTTCAACTCCTTAGAAGGTGTATAACAACATGGGGTAGTCGTTGGAATAGCAAGAACGAGTATTAGTTCAAGGCACAACCCTAGCCAAGTTGAAGAACTAAGTGGAAAAGGTAAGGTTTAATCTTCTTTTACATGTGTTGTGGATGGTTTATGCGTGTTATAGTGTGTAGAAATGGATGAAAATCATGAAATCATGTATGATGAAGTTGAGCCGTGTAGGGGCTGATTTTTGAAAGTATGGTTAATTGATTTTAATTGATATTTTGGTTGTTGTTGTTGTGGATTCTAGGATGCAAATGAAGGTTTAATGATTCAAGTTGAAGTTATAATCGTTTGTGGGCTGTTTTAGAAGCCAATGTGATTCTAATGTAGTTTCTTGAAATTATGAGAATGATGTTGTTAACGTGTGGATTGTTGGTATAGTTCATGAATTTGGAAGAAAGAAATGTGTTATTGTTGTTCCTATTGATATTGGAAGGTTTCGGGTGGTATTGTACATTGGTTGGGTTGTTTTGAATATTGTGCGGATTCTTTGAAGTGTTCTTGAATCTTGTTTGAATGGTTTCGGATTAGTACTTGAACATGTGAGTGTTGATGTTGGCTTGAATGTATGTAGTTGGATTGAATGTAAATGGAATGTTGTCGAATTATGTAGAAAATAGTTAGTAACGTTAGAATGCGTTTCGAATTGGTTGTTGATGTTGCTAATATGATCGTTGGTATTGTTGTTGATGATTTGGCCGAGTTGAATTCTCGGGGTTGTTGAATTTATAGGGGAAATGATGCCCAAATTTCTGTAGATAAAGTGCTAGTTTGGGATGGAATCCCTAAGTATCTATAGCTAATGTTTGGTATATAATGACGTTGTTGTAGATCTTGGGGAGCCCGAGACTTAAGTTTGGATTATCTTAGGGAGCGGACGAGGTATGTAAAGCTTACCCTTTCTTTCTTTTGGCATGTCTTAGATGTAAGTAAGATATGATATGAGCCTTGGGGTAACTCTATTCTTAAGATCCGAGCATGTCTACGATTCTTATTCACTTCTCGATGTTGGCATTCTTAATGTAGTCGAACTATGGTTCTTATGTCTTTTGTATGATTGGATTTCTAATGTTGTATAAGAGTTTTTGCTCCAAAAGGATTTTATGTCGTATAATGTCCCTAACTTTCATATATGGTCTCGGATTGCTTTGATATGTTCGTAAAGTGTTCTCTAATGCATAATGCCCGTAACTTTCATGGGCGGGCTCGGATTGGCTTGATACATGTTTATGGTCCCTGAGACGTTATGTGACATATTTCGTAATGATATTTCAAGAGTCCTAGGTGTGACTATTATTCGGATACTCGAGCGTTGATTTGTCTACTTACCTGTCGAGTCCTAAAAGATGATTTATGTGCATATGGTTTCTTACTACTCTGCTCGTGCGAGCTGTTATTACTTCTTTCACTTTCGCATCCCGGGGCCAGGGCATGTATTCGTGCACAACTCCACTGCATTATTCACCGTGTCCCTCACTAGAGGGCCGGGGCACGTTATATGTATATGATGATATTCACCGCGTCCCTCACTAGAGGGCCGAGGCACGTCATATGATATGATGATATGGGGGAGGCGGCCAGGATGGCATATGTGACTTCATTCACCGCGTCCCTCACTAGAGGTCCGGGGCATGTTATATGTACATGTATATGATGATTTTATTTACCGAGTCCCTCACTAGAGAGACGGGACACGTTATACATGCATACGTACTTGATGATTATTTACTTACGTCACTCAGTCCCATAATGGGCTGGATATGATATTGATATGTATGATTTATGTTTCAGAGGCAAGCCTTATGATTTTCTATACTCCTTACTTCAGTACGATTCTCTTTACTGTATTCCATGCTTTATATGCTCAGTACATATTCCGTACTGACCCCCTTTCTTCGGGGGCTGCGTTTCATGCTCGCAGGTACAGACGATCGATTTGGTGACCCGCCGGGTCCAGATACCGATTCTCACTTTGGAGCGCTCCTTGTTCCGAGCCTATATTTTGCACACAGACACTTCCATCGTATATGCATATGCCTATTCGGGGGTACGGCGGGGCCCCGTCCGTCATATGATTCTGTTGTTACTCTTAGAGGTCTGTGGAGATGTGTGTGGGTTGTGAATAGTTACTGTTCGGTTATGTCTGTGTGATTTATGCTTTGGGGCGGTCCCATCCGCCGTGGCAGCCTTATCGGCTTGCATATGTATAGATGTTTTGGAATACTGCATGTCACGATAGCTTGCCTTCGTTTATGTATAAGTTCTTAGTATGTTTGCTATGGGCCGATTATAGTTAGTAGATGTATATGAGTGCCCAGCTCGGGCACTAGTCACGGCCTACGGGGTTGGGTCGTGACAAACGGTCTGTCGACATGCCCTATCGTCGCCACCTGAGATGTCTGATTGCAGAACCTCATCGACGGTGCCGGAGGACGGCTCGTCGACGGGTCGACGGTCGTCCCTTGGGCCATCGACGCTGACTGGTTTCAGTAATTTTTTTGACCTGCTCCGTTTTGCTCCAATTCAATTCGTTTCACTTCTCATTCCCTCGTAATGTCAAGAATGCATACTTATACTCCTGTACATATACAAAGTAAAATATCTCGTGTCCAAAGCTCTAGTGTGGATTATCGAACGGAAGGTACACACCACCAATAAGCCAAAAACCTCCTTGCCACCAAATGGGAGGTGTAACAAACATATCTCAAATTCCACTTCCTTTAACGAACTTAATTCCACTGATTCATATGACTCCTAAACCTTAAGGTACGCACTGAAATTACCAAATACTCTCCTTAACCTTGTAAGGACTTTATGTCCACTTTAGGCTTGCGTTAGTCTACTCCTAATGCAAACGACTTGAAATTTCCGTGACGTAACATTCCTCCCCCCTTAGGAACATTCGTCCTCGAATGTTAGACTCTTAGGGATTCTAAAAAAATTTCGCGCAGTTTCCACTGAATATGCCACTACCATCCTGTCACAACAACCCAAAATATATATAGCCTCACAAGGCTACAATAACAACAACTGTAATGGCCACACACGACCAAGAAATCATTGAAAGAAAGCATTACATACCAGAGGATAATGGCGCCACTGTTTGAGTCTCCTCTGGAGGTGGAAGTAAATGTTGATACCTGAACTTCATATCTTCCTCAGCCTCCCATATCATTTCTTCCCTATTATATTTTCTCCATAAAACTTTAAATAAAGCTACATCTTTGATTCTGAGCCTCTGAACTTGTCTATCTAGAATAGCAATGTGAACTTCTTCATAGGACAATTGCTCGGTGACTTGGACATCATCTACAGGTACAATTCTGGAAGGATCTCCAATGCCCTTGTGAAGCATCAATACATGATAAACCGGATGGACTGACTCCAAGTCTGAAGGAAAATCTAACTCATAAGCCACCTGGCCTACCTT
>NC_081345.1:63356216-63373775 GCF_029784015.1 Lycium ferocissimum
TTTTATTAGTCATTGTTATAAGGTCATTTAAATGAAGATGTTATGACTAAGGGTCGTTGAGAATAGCTTGAATGTGTCGTAATCGAATGTGGATTACTATCGAACGTTGAATATGTGGGCTGTTTGGAATATTGTGCGGGCTGTTCGGAGTGTTCTCGAATCTTGTTTTGAATAGCCTCGATATAGTACTGGAACGTGTGGGTATTGATGTTGGCTTAGTTGTTATGAAGTTGATTTAAATATAAGGGAAACGTCGTCTAATTTTCTAGAAAGGAGTTACTAACGTTAAAATACGTTTTGAATCTCCCCGTACCTTAACCACAGTTCTTGACGTCTTAATATAGGTTGAGACACTATTGGGCAGCGTATACGTGTTGTGTTGCGAATAAGCGCTAAAGTTATGTAAAGCTATCCCTTCTTTCTTTTTTCCCATGTCTTAGATATAAGTGATGTATGAAATGAGCTTTGGGGTAATTCCATTCATAAGTTCCGAGTATGATTCATGATTCTTATTCAATTCTTGATGTTAAAACTCTTAAAGTAGTTGAGCTACTGCCCTCGAGCCTTCTATATGTTGGATAGTAGTTGGATGTATAAGCTCCTATTCCTAAAGACTCTACGATGACAAATGTCTCTAATTCAATAAGCTATTTCGCACTATCTTGATACATGTTTATGATTCCTGAGGCTCTATTTGATATTGTTCATAGTGACATTCAAAGAGTATTTAACATGACTATCGCCTTGATACTCAAGTGTTAGTTAGTCTACTTATCTATTGAGTCTCAGATGATGATTTAGTTGCATATGGTTGCTTACTACTCGCTCGTGCATCTTTTTCGTGACATCTTTCACCGAGTCCGGCCGGGTATGTTATCACGCACGGCTTTTACTACATTATTCGCCGAGTCCCTCACTGCAGGGCCGGGTACGTTATATGATGAGATGATGATATGATGATATGATGATACGATGATATGATTATGGCACCGAGTCCCATGATGGGCCGGGTACGGTATACGTGTACACGACTTTATTCACCGAGTCCCATAATGGGCCGGGTACGGTATATGATAATGATATGCATGACTTGTCTTATAAGGCACGTGTACAAAGGATTTCTTGATTATCATACTTGTCTCCTGGAATCTTTACTTCAGTTATGATCTTCCATATTGTATTTCATGCTTTATATACTCAGTACATATCTTGTACTGACCCCCCTTTCTTCGGGGGGCTGCGTTTCATGCCCGCAGGTACAGATGCTCGTTTTGGTGACCCTTCAGCTTAGGATTTCTACTCAGTTGTCTTGGAGTGCTCCGTTGTTCCGGAGTCTAGACTTTTGGCACAGATCTTCCGATATATGTATATGTTTATTCAGGGGTACGGCGGGGCCCTGTCCCGTCAGATGTTACTGTTGATACTCTTAGAGGTCTGTAAACATATGTGTAGGTTGTTTATAGATGTTATCCAGCTGTGTTAGCATGACTTATGTTTTGGGACGTTCCCATTCGTAGTGGCAGCCTTGTCGGCTTGCGTATATATATGTTATGGGTTGTTGTATGTAGTGGCAGCCTTGTCGGCTTGCATTTATATAGTTGGGGCGTTCCCATACGCTGTGACAGCCTTGTCGGCTTATGTACTGTGATATCTGTTGTTGGTTGTGACCCCTCAGGAGACAGGTTGCGTTGATATTTATACATATGTAACAGTTCTGAGATGACGTTCTGTTTTTGTAAGTTCCATGTTGTGTTTAGTTGTGAATTGATTATAGCTAACAGGTGTGTATACAAGTGTCCAGCTCGGGCACTAGTCACGGCCTACGGGGTTGGGTCGTGACACCAGACTCTCCGTCGAGATAGCTGCAGTATAAACGTGGGTAAGAATCAAAAGTGAACACCCAACGTATGTCTCTAACACACGATCTAGATCAAGAAGAAGAGGAAACATTCCTAAATGCCCTGTAGCCTCTTGTTTATAAGTATGGCGCGCTTCATATCGTTAAACAGGACTCTACTAGACACGGCTCGTAGACACCCCTAGGACTGACCCGCTCTGATACCATTTTGTCACACCCCCGCCGGGAGGCATGATGGGGCACCCGACCACACGGCCAGAATGCCGGATGAGCTAACCTGAACTAGATAACATAATCATAAAGGACTTGGAATAACTTAGCATAATGCCTTAGCGACACCTGCATTCAGCAAAACCCAAATTGAATAGTAGACAACATCACCTACATATACACATAATCACAGTATGCGCGCCGACGAGGCCGCCACTAAACAATATCATAAGTCAGTAGGCCCATTTAACAAAACATAATTCTCACGACCAACACCAACACACTACACAGGGTCTACGAGCCTCTAAGAGTAGGAAACATCATCCTCATAAAAGGTCGGGACTACACGTCCACCGACGTATCCAAAAATATATACAGTAACCATGCAGTCATAATCATATACCAAAACAGGCAAGTCTGGATGAATGGCACTTGCTAACCCGCTGATGATGCTCCTACCATGGCGCGTCTTCTGTAAACCTATCCTGACCTGCAGCACGAGATGCAGGACCCAAAATGGAACAGTCAGTGCAAAAAATATGTACTGAGTATGTAAGGCAGGATGAAATAACATTGTGAAAGGGGGAAATGGCGGCTGTCCGGGCACTTTCCGGAAATGACGAAAATATAGTCCAGTCCCGCGAAAGCGATAATGTCTTACGATCTGGAGATCTCCGCGGAGACGGATACGAAAGCCCGCCTATTCAACGGGGCTATTAGAGAAGCAGCTTCGTTCCTTGACTTCTTTTCTCAGTCAAGCTTCCTTGTTCCTTAGTGTAGTCTCGGTCCATAGTTTTAAGACTCCGTTCCTTATAGCCTAGTAAATCTCTCTTTTTCAACGAAGTCCTTCTTTCAGCAAAATAGAAGCTCCTTAGTACAATCGATTTCAGTATGCCGGTAGAATTTGAAGAGAAAGAGGGCAGAAATCCGGTAATGAAACAAGACATAACCATAAGATAAGAAAAACGAAGGACATAATTTGAAAGCAGTTACTATGCAATGCATGAAAAAACCATTTTCATATGCAATATAGTGTGTGTATATGTATATATATAACGTACCCGGTCCTAGTGGGACTCGGTGAGATATCGTACCCGGCCCTTTCGGGACTCGGTAAATAAGCATCATCATCATCATATGCTCCCACGTCGGGGCATCTCGCGTCCGAGGAAAATTCATATCATCATCATCATAACATACCTGGCCCTTTTCGGGACTCGGTAAACATACCCAAGTGATCAGTGGTTGCACATCTACGTGTCATACCCAGCCGACTATAGCACGACTCGGTAAATAAAATAGTGCAAATAGAGTATATATATAAATGCATGCATAGTTCAAGAAATAGACATGGGCCTTTCGGAGTGACGTAAGGTCGTGACCTCCGAATTAGTTATGGAATGTATATCGAGGCCAAAAGGACAATCAATAATAGTTATGATATCAATAAACAAGCATAAGGATTATACGTGACATTTTGCGAAATTTAACAAGGGTCAAGGAATGCGCACTAACGGACTTTTAGTCATAATCAATAAGCTCTTTTAGAGAAAATCGTATAAAATATACTTATCCATAAATCGGTAAACATCATAAAACATGGCGTTTTCTCAAATTCAGCTTTCTTATAAAAACGTATCCTTTCTTTGTAAAACTTCGGATGGTTCTAATGGAGGAGCATGCACGCTAAGTTGCTTCAAGACTCGTGCCAAGGAAATGAGGACTGCTAAACCTTACATACCTATCTCTGCTGCCTTACTAATCCCGACTTGCTTTCTTATTCCACCGTTCGTCACTTCGTCCCAAAACCTATATCGATAAATACTTCCTTTAGTCAATTTCGTAGGTTCTGTAGATTCAACATATCCAAATCCTATAGTCTTGAAGAGTTTGATTTACGAAAAATGCGGCAGCACTTCCTCTGTTTTTGTTATATCCCGGCATATGTCAAATAGCCGTAATATCAATAACAACAACAACAACAACAACAAAAATAATACTCAAGAAGTAACATCCACAACCTCCATTCAAACCAATATCCATATCAATCCACCCGTAACACCCACAACGAGGATAATCTCACTTTTCTAATCAATTCAACTTAATATGCGCTAATCTAGCGAGTATTACTACGGATTAACTCAATTACCAAAGGAGTGAGATTTACCTTAATTTGTCTTGGAAACTTCAAGGACCAGATTGCATGGAGGGGTTTCGCCTCTTCCTATGACGCCACGATGGAAAAGTCGAGGGTCCACTATCACGACCCAAATTGATGAGTCGTGACGAGTGCCTGATCTCTAGTGACCAAACACCCCTATACTTGTACCTGGGTAACACTGAGTAACAAGGGCCCATAAAAAACTCAATTTGAACTATAATGACTCATACCGTAATATCATCAAGAGATATGCATCAAGAACTATCAACCAACTGCATGTATATATATATACACACCAAAAAGAACAGTGCAGGCAGACTAGGCTGCTACATAGACTGTACACAAATGAATGGGAGCCGACAAGGCTACATCACAAGTCATCTACCCATAACTGTCCACAGACCTCTAATGGAATAAAAGCAGTAGAAAGGACGGGACAGGGCCCCGCCATACCTATACATGCATATATATCTCAAAATAGCATTCCAAAATAGATCGCAACTCTGAATCGAGTGGAGCGCACTGACAACAGCTGAGCGGAAGTCCTACTGAGCTGGGTCGTCTCTCTGTCTACCTGAACCTACGAGCATGAACACAGCCCCCCCGTAACGATAGGGGAGTCGGTCTGTAAAATGTCGAGTATGTAAGGCATAGGAACATAAGTACATAAGAATCATGAAAGCAAATCTCGATATCTGAATGCATCTGTAGATAAATATCTGGGAATATCTGCAGAACAGGATAGTGCCTCTGAAGGCGCATGATATGCATAGGTCATAATATATAATAGTGCCAAGGAGCGTACCGCCCGATCCATATATCATATAATAATGCCGATGAACGTACGGCCCGTTCCACATATCATTATCATCATCTCTGAGTACCAGCTGATCATGTGGTAATGCGTATATAACACCTATCCCTTTTCCCATACCCTATATACATATAATATACGTGTATATAACACATACAGTCAAGGATCAATATGCATATGTATAATAAATGCAATACATAAACATAACGAGTAACTAGAGCTCTCAGAGTGATATAAGGTCGTACTACCTCCGATAAACATCTTTTGGGCTAACACCGTCAATAAATGGAATCTCATGACCCAAGACATAAGGAACAATTATAACAAGGAGCAATGGATCATCAAGGACTGAGGTACTCCTAGTGCTCTTAAGAGTAGAGTAATATGGAAGCTCGTTCAGACTTTTGTTCGCTCATATCATAGGATCATGCCAAAAATGAAAGAAAGGATAGCCTTGCATAACTTGGAGCGTATCTAATCGTTCAACTTATACTTCTCGGACTCATAAGTCTACAATCAAAGTAATATGGGCGACAATTAGACTATTTACATCACTTGCTATCCGATTTAAGTGAAAAAGGAACTTAACAAATCTCGGGCAACATCCTCTTCATAATTCAATAATCCCTTAACTTCCAATTCAAATCAAATATCAATAACAACACCATCCATAACAATATCAATTCCTACATATCACAATATAATCAATTCTACTCCAAATCATTCCTCAAAATAGCCCTCAAGTCCAACTTTACCCTTATTCAAGTTACAACTTTCATAACTATAGTTTCTTTACCTAAACCACTAAAACATAAAGGTAAAAACCATGTACATACCTTGAGAGGTCTAGGATTCCAAGAATCAAACTTCAACTTCAATTCCAAATCTCAAGCATTTCAACAAAACCCTAGGAACAAACTTCTTCTTCACTAGCTCGGTTTTTACGGGTTCAGATCTTACTTAAACTCCTTCAATTTGATGGAAAATATAGAGAGGAAATATATTAGGGCTCTCTCTGGTTTAGAATTGGAAAAATGAAGAATAAAGTCGTGGGGTTACATATATATAGATGGTTCAATAAAGTTCCAATGGCGCGGTTTGATGAGCGGGTCAATGGTCCATCGACTTGGACCGTTAATCAACCACTGGAGATTCATAGACGGAGGCATGTCAACGGCGTGGGTTGACGCCACCATCGACACGTCGACGGTCTGTCAAAGGGGACTGTTTTTCTGCAAGTTCCCTGAGTCCATTCTATTTGCGACGATTCGATTTGTTTAGCTTCTAATCCTATCGCATAGTAAAGGACGTATACTTATTCTTGGGTACTCACGAGGAAAAGCACTTAATCTCCGAAAAACTCGGGTACTAATTTCCATGCTATGGGCATAAACCACCAACAAGCCAAAGACTTCCTTGTGACTAAAACGGGAGGTGTAACATTCTTCCCCCCCCCTCCCCCCCCCCAAAACATTCATCCTCGAATGTTCATACAAGTTATGGGCTAGAAAAATTTTGGCAGAGTCTCCCCTGCAAATGTACCAATCCAACCTATGCACAACAACCCAAGATAATGCCACACAGGGCCACATGCTAAAATATACAACATCATGGCCTCACACGACCAATCACAACAAGTATAAATTGAACCAATACCTGGGGAAGATAATGTCTCAGACTGAGCCTCCTGAGATGACGGAAACAAGTACGGGTCCTTATCCTTCATTTCCTCTTCAGCTTCCCAAGTCATTTCTTCAACATTATTATTTCTCCATAGGACTTTAACGGAAGCCACATCCTTAGTTCGCAATCGATGAACTTGTCTATCCAATATAGCCACAGGAATATCTTCGCATGATAAGTGCTCGGTCACCTGGATATCATCTACCGCCAAAATTCTCGTAAGATCTCCCATACATTTATGAAGCATGTATACATGGAATACTGGATCTACAGACTCCAGCTCTGAAGGTAGTTCCAGCTCATATGCTACCTTACTTACCGTACGAATGATTCCATATGGCCCAATGTATCGAGGGCTCAACTTACCTTTTTTGCCAAATCTCACCACTCTCTTCATAGGTGAGATCTTCTGGAAGACCCAATCTCCTACCTCGAACTCTAGCTTGTGACGCCGGTTATATGCATAATATTTCTGTCGACTCTGCGCCGCTAGTAACCTCTCGTGAATCATTTTCACCTTGTCAATTGCCCGCTGTATTAACTGTTAGCCGGCTAGTTGATTTTCTCCAACATCAAACCATCCTATAGGTGACCTACATCTTCGCCCATATAAAGCCGCATAAGGAGCCATCTTAATACTAGAATGGTAACTGTTATTATAGGCAAACTCAATAAGAGGCAAATGATCATCCCAGCTACCTTGGAAGTCAAATACACACGCACTCAGCATATCCTCAAGTGTCTGTATAGTACGCTCCGCTTGTCCATCTGTTTGCGGATAAAATGCGGTACTAACACTTACCTGAGTCCCCAATCTATTCTGAAAAGACTTCCAGAAATTAGCCGTGAACTGCGCTCCTCTATCTGAAATAATGGTTGTAGAAGCACCATGAAGTCGTTCAATCTCTTTAAGATAAAGCTTCGCATAATCTTGTACCAAATAAATAGTTCTGACAGGCGGGAAGTGGGCTGATTTTGTAAGCCTATCAACTATGACTCATATTAAATCATACTTCCACAGAGTACGGGGCAAGCCTGCTATGAAACCCATATTGATTATCTCCCATTTCCATGTCGAAATCTCCATAGCCTGCAATAAAGCCCGAGCACGGTGCTCTATTTTGACTCGGCCGACAATTCGGACATTGAGCGACAAATTCTGCTATATCTCTTTTCATACCATCCCACTAATAAACTTCCTTGAGATCATGGTACATTTTTGTTGTGCCCGGGTGAATAGAATAGCGAGAATAGTGAGCTTCCCCTATAACCTGCTGACGAAGCTCTGCAACATTAGGAATGCATAATCTACCTCGATATCTGAGTACTCCATCTCCTGTGATCACGAAAAGTGTCTTTTCTTTCTGAGGAGCTGTATCCCGATAATGATCTAGAATAGGATCTTCGTACTGGCGTCCCTTTATCTCCGCCGCCAAAAATGACACCGCTGTGTCTTTGACAGTAATTCCTGCATCACCTAAATCTAATAGCCAAACTCCGAGGCTAGCTAATTGGCGAACTTCGCGGACTATCTCCCTCTTCTCTGGCTGTACATATGACAGGCTATCCATGGATTTACGACTAAGAGCATCAACTACTACATTAGCCTTTCCAGGATGGTACAGAATATCAACATCATAATCTTTCAGCAACTCTAGCTATCACCACTTCATAAATTCATGTCCTTCTGCTTAAAGATATACTGGAGGCTCTTGCGATCCGTATAAATGTCAACATGAACACCGTATAGATAGTGCCTCCATATTTTTAACGCATGGATTACCGCCGCTAAGTCAAGATCATGAGTTGGATAATTCTTCTCGTGCTTCTTCAGCTGTCTGGAGGCATAAGCGACAACCTTACCATATTGCATTAATACACAGCCCAAGCCAATACTCGAAGCATTACAATATATCACATAGCCATCTACTCCTTCTGGAAGAGTCAAAACAGGTGCTGAAGTCAACTTGTCCTTCAATATCTGAAAACTCTGCTCATATGCATTTGTCCATTGGAATTTAGTTGATTTCTGAGTTAGCTCAGTCAATGGGGCTTAAAGAGAAGAAAATCCTTCCACGGACCTTTTATAATATCATGCTAGGCCTAAGAAATTACGTAGCTCTGTTGGTGTCGTGAGCCTTGGCTAATTCTTCACAGCTTCAATCTTTTGAGTATCTACCCTAATGCCTTCATCTGAAATAATGTGGCCAAGAAAAGCCACAGAATTCAACCAGAATTCACACTTGGAAAACTTCGCATATAATTCTCTATCTCGAAGAATTCTAAGCACTGCACATAGATGATCTGCATGTTCAGCCTCTGACGATGAATAAACCAGAATATCATCTATAAACACAATCACGAACAGATCTAGAAAGGGTCTAAATACACAATTCATCAGGTCCATGAATAAAGCTGGAGCATTTGTTAACCCAAATGACGTGACACAGAACTCATAGTGCCCATATCTATTCCTGAATGTCATCTTCGGAATATCTTCCTCCTTCACCCTAACATGATGATATCCCGATCTCAAATCTATCTTCGAGAAATACCTGGCACCCTGTAGCTGGTCAGATAAATCATCAATCCTGGGAAGAGGATACTTATTCTTTACCGTCACTTTATTCAATTGTCGATAATCAATACACATTTGCAAAGACCCATCCTTCTTCCTTACAAACAATACCGGCACTCCCCACGGAGATGTGCTGGGTCTGATAAAGCCTTTCTCGAGTAAATCCCGCAATTGCTCATTCAATTCTTTCAACTTCGTAGGGGCTATTCTATAAGGAGGAATAAATATTGGTTGAGTATCTAGCAATAGATCGATTGTAAAATCAATCTCCCGTTCTGGTGGAATGCCTATAAGCTCATCTGGAAACACTTTTAAGAATTCATTGACTACAGGGACAGACTGAAGGGTCGGTGACTCTACTTGCACATTCTGAATCTGAACTAGATGACAAATATAACCTTTTCTAATCATCTTCCTTGCCTTGAGGTAGGAAATAAACCTACCCCTCGGCGAAGCAGCATTACCCTTCCATTCTAAGACTGGCTTACCGGGAAACTGGAATCAAACTATCTTTGTTCTGCAATCCACATTAGTATAGCAGGAAACCAATCAATCCATGCCCATAATTACATCAAAATCAATCATGTCTAACTCAATCAAATCTGCTAGGGTATGATGATTGCAAACTATAACAAAACAACCTCGGTATACTCGCCTGGCTATAACTGGATCACCAACTAGCGTAGACATGTCAAACGGTTTGATCGATTCAGGCTCTATCCCAAACATGCCTGCAATAAACGGTGTAACATATGATAAGGTAGAACCTAGATCAATCAGTGCATATACATCATAGGAGGAAACCAATAATATACCTGTGACCATATCAGGAGATGACTCACGATCCTGTCTACCCGCTAATACATAGACGCGGTGCTGAGGCCCACTCGAGCTAGATGCTCCATTCCTCCCTCTGCCACGTCTTGCTGGCGTCTGAGAAACTTGCCCTGAAGGGCGTATGGATAAAGAAGAACCAGCTATGGACCCCGTAGGCTGAACAATGCCTACACCACTCCTCATTGGGCACTCCCTCATCTTGTGACCTGGCTAACCACAAGCGTAACAAGCGTCTGATCCCAGTCGACACTGTCCAATGTGTAACTTACCACACTGGGCACACCGGGGCAAAGGTGGTCTCACCTGGCCTGACTCTAGCATGTACTGAGAACCTAATGCTCTAGAACTTTGGCCAGCTCCGAAATAGGAAGACTGATCCAGCCTCTGACCAGAAAAATGTAGGTGCACTCCCTGCTGAATGAAATGAATGTGAGGAGTGCTGCTATCTCTATCCTCCCCTGAACTCACCAACCATATCTTAAGATATAGCCCTCTTAGTATGGCCCGGTCACGCTCACGCTCTGTCCTTCGCTGGTGCTTACGATCCTCCAAATTCTATGCATATGCCTGTATGGAGGATATATCCATGCCCGGCTGTAAGGCAGCAGTCGTACACTCATCTATCAGATGTGTCCCTAGAGCAGCCACAAAACGGTGAACTCTGTCCTCCATCTCAGCCACCATGGCTGGGGCATATTTAGCCAAAGAATCAAAGTGTACACCATACTCCTGAACACTCATACTACCCTGTTCAATATGCAAGAACCTATCTGCCCGAGCCTGTTGAACTTCTGGTGGTAAGTAATGGCAAATAAAAGCATTTGAAAACTCTCGCCAAACAGCTGGAGGGGTATTCTCTCCCTAGACAACTCCCATGCTTGATACCACTACACCGCAACATCCCGGAGTTTATACGAAGCCAACTCCACTGACTCGACCTCATTCGCGTGCATAACCCTTAAAGTCCTTTGCATACTATCAATAAAGTTCTGAGGATCCATATTGTGCTTCAAAATGGAAAACTCTGGAGGGTCTAACCTAAGAAAAGTCTTAATCCTTGCACTGCCCGCTCGGTCTGCCTGATCAATACCAACTCCCTAAGGATGTGCCTGAGCGGCTACCAATCTGGTAAATAACTATATAGCATCCCGCATATCCTGGGCTGGTGCATCCGGCTGAGGACCTAGGGGCACTGGGGCAGGTACTGGGGGCGGGGTATGTGAAGTCTACGATGGGCTCTCACTCTAAGACTCGTCTCGAGTTCTGGTAGCCCACTAGCGGGTGCACTGGGCAGAAACTCGATTTTAAATGGGTTTTTTCATGTCTTTCCCATCATAAACCCAAAAACACTTCCGTAGAATGTGAGAGGCTATTTTTCTAGGGCTAGGGTGAAGTTCCTCCTTGAAGGTAAGTGCAAACCCTTATGTGATTCATTATTTTTCCTTCCTCAAATCCCATGACAAGCTTAAGCGCAATAAATGGTGGGTGGAAGATTAGAACCCAAGAATTGATAAAACCTTGAATAGTTGAAGGGTTGAGAGATAACAATGGAAAAACATTCACAAGTACTTTGGGGGTAAGATTCTAACCTAGTATTCATTATTGATTTGTCGATTATCATCATCTCATAGTCATCTTATACACTAATTGTAAAGAACTAATAGGTTAAGAACCCTAGGATTAAAAATAGAAAAGATGAATTTGAATATCTTGTGATGAATAGAATTCCATGAAATTAAGATTAAAGATTAACTAGATGATGGATAACATAATTGTACACTAAATTTCCCCTTTTACCCTCATGAACCCGGATTCACATTGTAGGGGTATTTTGGATATTTTTTTAAAAGTATAGCATTATGGGTATCGTTGGACTCGTTTAGACTTGTAGAGTACTATTTTGACTATATTGTATCTGAATTTTCAATAAAATTACATTTTTGCCCTTGTAGCTCGGGTTTGGCTATTTTGGGTCCAATTTTGGATTTTGTGTAAAACTATGACAATATGGATATCCTTAGATTCGTATTCTGACATAGAATTCATATTTGATAGACATTAATCATTTGAGGTTCTCCAAAGAGGAAGGCAAGGCTAAGGTTGTGCTATTCGAGACTGTTGCTCGGCATTCTAGGTAGGTTGCAGTTTACTTTAGTTAGACTTTGATCAGCGAAACGTATGTATTGTGTAGAATTGATGGGAGAAAACATGATTAGGTCTTCGGACATGGTGTCTTGGTTGGATATTAGCTAGGTTGGCATGATTTCTGATTTTGTGGGCTCGTCGCCATTACTTTATGTCTTTGAAATATGAGGTGTAGTTGTATTCATACTGTGGCATTTCGGGATGGATTTCTATTGGGTTGATTGTTGTTGATGGTGGCTCGTTGCTCTGCTATTGTGATTAGACTGATTACCTAAATTATCGTGTTGCACTCAGTTCTCTCTTATTAGGATATATATTATCGGAAAAAGGAAGTATAATAAGTTTAGGCTTGAATTGTGATATAAATTGATGACAGCACGTAGATGAAAACTTTATGTATGATTTACTGTTGATGATGCTATATAGAAAAATGTAGCATCTTGGTGATACAAGACTTAGTTATGAGGCGTACTTGCTATGTGTGGAAGTAAAGAGGGACATAGACTCTTATGTTGGTTGAGACGTTTGTATGATTCATTTTATGGTTGAGTTGATCGAAGTCTTAATATGACTTATGGCTTGTGACTTGTACCTTCACCGTTGCTTTATTGGTTTGCATTGATTTACCATGTTTACACTCATTTATGCATTCATACACTCATGCATGATGGAAATGGTTTGGAAGAATTGTGGCATGATGCCTTGTGTTTGACATTGATATTACTAATTGTTCATAGTCCCTACATACTAATGAACTGGAATACCTTGAGAAATACATTGTGATGTGAAATTAGTGAAGAAGTTAATATAATCTTCTTGTTGCACTTGTGATGCTATTTGATGCATGGTACTTGATGAATTGATCATTGAGAGTGATGTGAAGGTGTTACTATACATATAAAAAGGCACATTTGACCGAGGGTGAGGATGTGGCCTAGTTGTGAGCTCGTGGTCCGAGGTTCGTTCCGAAAATGAGTGGTACGTGATGTGGATCCGCGATCGAGGTTCTTTCCGGGGCGGAGGATTTACGGCTCGGGTCCGAGGAGTGGATCCGGAACAAGGGTACATGGACACCATGGGTCCCCTGCAGGTCATGACTACTGAGTAATGACATCAGTAACATGTGTGTACTGTATGTATTTGGCCAGTGCATTGCATCTCATTGCAGTGAAGATCATCATATTTTGCATTGAACATCATTACATTTTATTCTTCATTATTATATGGCTTGTTTAGTTATGATTTTTGTGTGGTTTGCTGAAATGACTGTTGTGGTATTGATATGATCATTGACTGAGTTAAACTGTGGATTTGTGACTCTACCTAGGGAAGGAACTTGGACTTGTGAGTATCAGGTGAGATTATTGAAACTTGATAAACTTGTGATTTAGAGGCTTAATCTTAGGCTGTGACTCTGTTATGAGAGGTTCTGTGACTTGAATTTGAGTATTAAGTACCTATCTGTTTATCTTGTTGATTTTATACTTATATGCGTGAACTAATCTTAGTCGGCCTAGGATGCTTACCGGTACATAGTGTTTATACTGATACTACCTTACTGCACCCTTTTTGAGTGTAGATTGTGTTTCAGAGATTTCATCCAGACTACATCTATAGCTTGAAGCTAGTTTGCTCGATCAGATCCGAGGGTGAGCTTCTACCCATGCCAAGCCATGCCACCTGAATATCTCTCTTGCCAGATGTCTATTTTTATTCCAGACATTCTTTGTTATTATATTTGAGATATACTTCATTCTTTAGACATTGTTAGTTAGAGTCCTTGTACGATGACTTTCAGATCTTGGGGGTGTAATAGTTAAGACTTCCGCACTAATGTTATCTATTAATTATGAATTGTTTTATTTATTGATTCATTCATATGATCATTGATTGTTTGAGTATAAATGACTAAAGAAGTTAAAATTGGCTAGTGATTAATGGGTTAACAGGTAAGGGTTCATCTACTAGTGATAATAAGGTAGGTGCCCGCACGATTAGTAATTAGGGTCGTGACAATTGGTATCAGAGCTTAGGTTCGTGAATCTCATTGTACAAGGACGTGTCTTGTAGCGCCTTGTGGATCGGTACGAAGAGTTCCATACCTATCTGCGAGAGGCTATGGGACATTTAGGAAACTTCCACTTCTTTCATTCTTTCGTGCTACTTCATTCAAATTAGTATCTAGATGATTCCAATTGGTATCTGCACTTCTTGTTCTTATTCTTCCATGAATGGTCGAAACCCCTCCCCTAATCTCTTATACAAGAGGTTTGTGTTATGGCATGGCCTGATATAGTGCTAAATGCATCTTCTTGATTCGGACGCATGATCCGAGTTCAGTTTCCAGTTGTGACTTTGAAGTTTAGTTGTATTGAGTCCATTTGGGGGGTGACGTAGGAAATTAGACCTCCGTTGGGGATTCCGAGGCACGGGTGAATCTGTATGGTGTTTTTACATTAATGGGCATATTTGGTTTGTGTTTGTGAGGCCTCGGATGAAATGTTTGGTGATAGAGTAGAAAACTGGGCAAAAATCGGGCTTACTTCCCAAATAGGACCGTTGCGGCGGGGCTTGTACCGCTACGGTGGTACCGTTAAAGGGGTGAGCCCCTCGCCACCACCGGTCAGCCATAGTCCATGTGTCCGCCATGGCGGGCCATGTCCCGCTATGGCGGTATAGCTATAGCGGAACATGGGCCGCCATCTTTTGGTCCGCTATAGCATGGTGGCACTTCAGTCGCTTTATAGGAGAGGCATGGGGGAAGTGGTTTGAACGCCATGCCGGTCGATGGAAAACAGTAAGTCGTGTTTTTTTTTAAACTTGAATTTGTTTCTTATGAGGGTGAGTTCCCTTGCCTTATCTTATGATGATCTATCCTCTTAGGCTTAAATTAATGGTGCAAATGTATGGGGACTAGTTGGAGAAGATGAGTTTTCTACCTTAGCATTGAGAATTGAATAATAGGCTTTAAATATTAGTTTAATTGGTGAGTCTTGCCTATAGTAAGATGGGATTTCATGAAATAGTGAATCATAAGCTTGAATCTTTAATCTAGACTAAGATTGATTAAGGATAAAAAGGGGGATAGTTTGAAATAAGAGCTAATAATTTGGGAGTTATGTTGAGGTTGTACAATGTGAAGTCGACTCGAGCGTTATTTATGAATTGGTATGTTCTAGTATGTTATAGGCTGTAGGGGCCATTGGTTGGATGACAGAAATGAAGACTCTAGTGGTTATTGTGTCACTTGCGGCTGGTGAGAGATGATATTATTTATTGTACTATATTTTCGTATTTACCTATGTGGTTATTGAGCTTACTTATATGTCTGTTGGTTGGTGTTCCCGAGTTATACGGCATCTTGCTAAGATAAGGCTTATTTTTGAGATCTCTGAGTTAAATTTCGTCGTAAAGTAATCGTGATCTTAGTTAAATTAGTTGTCTAAGTCAGAAAAGGGTTAAGTATGAACTTTGTGAAGCAGGGTCTGAGTCCAGGTTTGTTGGGATAGATATGAGGAATAATTTATAAATTAATGGTAGTTGAGATTTGTCTAAGAATTGATATACTGTTGTGACTTCCTGATAAATAGTAAATTTGTCATAATGTGAGAAATATAAGGATGTTAAACAGTTCTGATAGGACGGGATGTTATGAAGAGTGTCCTAACGAATTAGTCTCGAGGAAAAAGGGTAAATGAGTTGGTGGAATAGATAAGGCTATTGGGTTTCAAGTGGTCCTTTTGTAGTATTAAGTAAGTGATAGAAATAGAGAGGTTCGGGTAAGTCTATGATAAACTGTTACTTGGCTGGAATGGTGGATAGGTAAAAGGTTGACATAGTTAGTATTAAACAAAGCGTGTCGAGATATGAAATCTTAGTTTACTGATCTAAGAAAGATTTGTTGTTTCCGTTGCTGATCATAAGGGTCTAGAGAAATTAAAACTTTTAGAAGTATAAATTGGATTAGTCTGATCAGACTTCGATATATTAGATGACGCATATGTGTTGTAGCAATTCCTGTAGTAGGTTCGAGTACAGAATTAAGGAAATTGGGTCTTTGAGCTAAATTTAGAAAGAGTTTTGGCTGATAAGATTAACGGATAGTAGTTGGGGCGCACTTGGTGCCGTGGAGGCTTCCATGTGGTTATAATGCATGTCCCTGGGTGTCACGATCCAACTAGTAAGCCATGACGGGGTACCAGCTGGCTACGAGCACCGCTCGCAAATGATATCTATCATACCCAACTTTTGAACAACTATCATTTCCAACATAGGACTTGTCATAAACCAATTTCCGAATCTCCCAAAACATGCATATATATATATATATATATATATATATATATATATATATATATATATATATATATATATACATATAAGCCCATAAGGCTACAAAATAATATACAAAATATACAACGGGTAATCATGAGACATCTACTACCCCACATATGTATCTACGAGCCTCTAAGGTGGAGCACACTAAAAAAATCATGGACGGGACGGGGACCCCGCCATGCCCCAAATATGTGCACAAAAGAATATACCGATAACGGCAACTGCGGAAAGTGGGGTGCTCGGTGTATCTACGATAATGCTCTAGGGATCTGGACCGTCTCTTGTCTACTGCAGCATGAACGCCGGCGTCCACAAAAAAAAAAAAAGACATCGGTACTAATAATGTGCGAGTATGTAGGCATGAATAATGACGTCATGAGATAAGGAACATGAGATAAAGAGATAACCTGCACATATGATTGCCTCTTAAGGCGGATACCATGCATGCTAACCTTTACTCTTAAAAACACATCATAACACACATATATATATAAGTAAGTTGTCTGAATCATATCTCATCACTAGCCCGCGTCCGGTATGGTCATCTCACGCCGCCCATTAGTGGTATTTGCCCCGACGATTAGGTGATGTAACTATAATCATCCATAAGCCTTGCCACATAGGTGTATTGGTGTACGCTAATTAGGCCCGGTATAATCGTATATAAAAATAAGCGTACATGTGAGCCCCGTCAAAGCTCGATCATATCGGAGTGACGTAAGGTCGGTGACCTCACGTTGTGTGCAGGAACATTCATCATCACTGTGTCTCACCTTGAAGGAGATAACATTATAAGGTGAGACAACAACAAGAAATAACACCAATAAATTCATGAAATAAGATTGTTAACTCATAATAGCATCATTCTAGGTATCATAGAACTTCTTTTGTATCTAGCTCGCTGAGGGACTCTTAGTAATCTTAGACTTTAAACT
>NC_081345.1:63373875-63493420 GCF_029784015.1 Lycium ferocissimum
TTTTCCCCCCTTCCGTTTTGACTTATGAGATCATAATTCATCCTTACTTCATTGTCACGTACTTCCCATGGCTTGTACCTTTCAAGACTTCATGAGATGTCTCCGATATTCCATTAATACGATGAAATTCGTGGCGTGATCATGCTCCGAGAGGGTGGGGTGTAACAAAACAATAACAATAATGGCCTCACACGACCGAAAACCATAAGAAATGAGACAATACGCACCTGAACACAATGGTGTCTCTGTCTGGACCTCCTCTGGGAGTGGAAACAAGTGCAGATATCTGGATCTTATATCTTCCTCAACTTCCCAAGTCATCTCTTCTATATTCCTATTCCTCCAAAGGACTTTCACTGAAGCTACATCTTTAGCCCTTGATCTCCAAACTTGTCTATCTAGTATAGTAATGGGAACATCTTCATACAATAATTGTTTGGTGACCAGAACATCATCAATGGGTATGACTCTGGAGGGATCTCCGATACACTTACGAAGTATCGAACATGGAAAATCGGATGGATTGATTCTAGCTCTGAAGGTAGATCTAACTAATTGGCCACCTTGCCCACTCTACGTACAATTACGAGGCCGAATGTATCGAGGGCTAAGCTTACACTTCTTACCAAATCTCATAACACCTTTCATAGGTGATACCTTTAAGAATACCCAGTCACTAACCTGAAATTCTAAGTCTTGTCATGATTATCTGCATAAGACTTCTGATGACTCTGAGCGGCCAACACTCGATCCTAAATGAGTTTGACCTTCTCCACCACTTCCTCAATCAAATCTGGCCCTACTAACTTAAATTCCCCCACTTCAAACCATCTAATAGGTGACCTACACTTCCGCCCATATAAAGCCTCATACGAGGCCATATGCATACTGAAATGATGACTATTATTATACAAAAACTCAGTAAGTAGAAAATGGTTATCCCAATTACCTCTGAAGTCTAACACACACGCCCGTAACATATCCTAGAGGGTCTAAATAGTACGCTCAGCCTGCCCATCTGTCTGGGGGTGAAATGCGATTTTAAGACTCACTTGAGTCCCTAAACCCTTCTGGAAAAACTTCCAGAAGTTAGCTGTAAACTGCGCACCCCTATCAAAATAATGGATACCGAAACACCGTGGAGTTGTACTATCTCCTGAATATAAAGCTTCGCATAGTCCTCGAGTGAGTAGGTAGTCCTGACAGGCAGAATATGAGCTGATTTTTTAAGTCTATCAACAATTACCCAGATTGAATCAAACTTATGCTGAGAACACGAAAAGCATGTGATGAAATCCATATTGATTATTTCCCACTTCCAAGTCGAAATCTCTAAAGCCTGCAATAATCTGTTGGGCTTCTGATGCTTAATTTTCAGCTGCTGACAGTTAGAACACTGGGCTACGAACTCTGCTATGTCTTTTTTCATTCCATCCCACTAATAAACTTCCTTAATATCATGATACATCTTCGTCGTCCCCGGATGAATAGAATAATGGGAATAATGAGCCTCTCCCATAATCTGACGATGTAATCCTGCAACATCAGGAGCACACGATGCATCGCCCTGATATCTGAGACCTCCATTTGTAGAAATCTCGAATGGTGTCTTCTTCTTCTAAGGGGTTGTATCTCTAAAATGAACTAACATAGGATCCTCGTACTGGCACTCCTTAACCTCAACTACTAATGATGAGACTGCTGAATTTTGAATAGTAACCACTGTATCCCCTGAGTCCAATAATAGAACTCTTAGGCTAGCTAACTCCTGAAGCTCACGAACTAGCTCCCTTTTCTATGGCTGAATATAAGATAAGCTTCCCATGGACCTGCGGTTAAGGGCATCATCTGCTACATTCGACTTCCCAGGATGGTAAAAGATATTGACATCATAATCCTTCAATAGTTTCATCCATCGCCTCTGACGCAAATTCAACTCTTTTTGCTTCAAAATATACTAAAGGCTCTTATGGTCTGTATAGATATCAACATGAACGCCATATAAGTAGTGCCTCCCCATCTTCAATGCATGAATCACCGCGACTAACTCCAGATCATGGGTCGGGTAATTCTTCCCGTGCTTCCTCAACTGCCTTGAAGCATAAGCAATAGCTTTACCGTGCTGCATCAACACAAAACCTAACTCAACACCTGAAGCATCATAACAGATAGCATAGCCTTTCGATCCCTCTGGAAGTGTCAGAACTGTAGCCGAAGTCAATCTTTTCTTCAACTCCTGAAAACTGCGAGCACAAGCATCCGTCCACTGGAACTTAGCTGATTTCTAAGTCAGCTTTCTCAGTGGCACAGAAATAGAAGAAATCCCCTCTACAAATCCCTTGCAACAACCTACTAAACCCAGAAAACTACAAACCTTCGTGGGGGTTGTGGGTCTCGGCCAAGTCTTCATGGCTTCAATCTTCTGCGTATCCACCCGGATACCGTCAGTTGAAATAATAACCCCAAGAATAGTCACAGAGTTCAACTAGAACTCACATTTAGTGAACTTTTCATATAACTTCCGATCTTGGAGAACTATAAGAACAACACATAAATGATCTGCATGCTCTGCCTCTGATTGAGAGTATACCATAATATCATTGCTAAACATAATCACAAACATATCTAGGAAAGGCCTGAATACATTGTTCATCAAATCCATAAATATTGTCGGTGCATTAGTCAACCTAAACGACAGTACACGAAACTCGAAGTGACCATATCTAATTCTAAAAGCTGTCTTCGGAATGTCTTTCTCTCTAACTCTAACCTAGTGATACCCTGATCTTAAATCTATCTTTGAGAGCCATTTAGCACCCTGCAATTGATCAAATAAATCATCAATTCTCGAGAGTGGATACTTATTCTTCATTGTCAACTTATTTAACTGCCTATAATCAATACACATTCGCAAGGAGCCCTCTTTCTTCCTTACAAATAACACTGGTGCTCCCCATGGCGATATGCTAGGCCAATAAAGGCTTTCTCAAGCAAGTCCTTCAGTTGCTCCTTCAATTCTCTCAACTCAGCAGGCGTCATCCTATAAGGAGGGATAGATATCGGTTGAGTATTTGGTAACACGTCAACGGCAAAATCAATCTCCCGCTCTGGTGGAAGACCTGGAAATTCGTTCAGGAATACATCTGGAAATTAATTAACTATCTGAACAGACTAGAGAGTCGGTGACTTTGCTTATGTATCCTGAACTCGAACTAAAAAATAAATAAAACCCTTGACAATTATCTTCCTTTCCTTGAGATGAAAATAAGCCTACCTCTCGGGGATGCTGTATTACCCTTCCACTCTAAAACTGGCTTTTCTGGAAATTGAAATCGAACCATGTTCATTCTACAATCAACCATAGCATAACAAGAGGCCAACCAATCCATAACCATAATGATATCAAAGTCTACCATATCTAACTCAATCAAATCTGCTATCATATGATGATTACAAACTATAACCACACAATCTTTGTATACTCGTACGCTATTATTGGATCTCCAACAGGTGTAGACACCTCAAAAGGTTTGATCGACTCGAATTTCACACCAAACTGGACAACAATAAAAGGAGTAACATACGACAATGTAGAACCTAGATCTATCAATGCATATACATCATGGGAAGATACTAATAGTATACCTGTAACAACATCAGGCGAAGAATCGAGATCCTGTTGACTAGCTAATGCATAAATGCGGTTCTAAAGATAGCTTGAACCAGACGCTCCACCTCTGCCTCTGCCACGACCAGCTGGTGTCTAAAAACTCTGCCCATAAGGGAGTACAGATGTTGAAGAACCAGCTGCAGACCCTGTCGGCTGAATTATACCTCCACCACCTCTCAAGGGAAAATCTCGCATAATGTGGCTTGGCCAACCACAGGTATACCAAACATCTGAACAAAAGCGACACTACCCAGCATGTAACTTCCCACACTGAATACGTCGTGGTAGAGATGGCCTCATCTGACTAGAACTACTCCTGATGTAAGAACTGGAAGCCCTGGAACTCTAGGCCGGCTCAAAATGAGTGGATCTATCAAACCTGGGCCCTGGAAACCGTGAAGGTGCACTAGCCGCTGAATAGGCTAAACGGTTAGAGAACTGCTACCTCTGACCACCTCTGGACTCATTGACAAAACCTAAAGATCTAGCTATCTTACTTTGACTCCTCTCATGTTCACGCTCGGCCCTCCGCTGCTGTTTATGCTCCTCAAGGTTCTGAACGTGCGCCTAAATGCGAGAAATATCCATACCTCTCTGAAGGGAGGCTGCCATGCATTCATCAATCAAGTATGGTCCCAATCCACTCACGAACCGATAAACATGATCCTCCATTTCAGCTACAACAGCTGAAGCATATCTAGCCAATGAATTAAAATGGAGAATATACGCCCGAACACTCATGTTCCCCTGCCTAAGGTTCAGGAACCTATCAGCTCGGGCCCGTTGAATCTTTGGTGGAAAATAATACCGAAGGAAAACATCTGTAAAACTCCTGCTATACTGGTAGGGGTGAATTAATCCCTTTAGATGACACCCAATTCTCATACCAGTGAACAGCGACATCTCGTAGTCTATAGGAAGCTAATTCTACAGACTCAGTGTCTGAAGCATGCATCACCCACAAAGACCTCAGTATACAATCTATAAAATTCTACGGGTCCTTATCTCGTTTTGATACAAAGAATTCTGGAGGGTCTAAATTAATAAAATCTTAAAATCTGGCACTAACAGCCCTATCACCATATCCCGTACCCTGATACCGATCCTGAGCGGCCACCAACTGAGTCAACAACTGAATGGCCTCTCGCATCTCTTGACTCGAGGCATCATATGGAGGAACTGGGGGTGCTGGAGCTAGAGCTGGGGCTCCTCTATGCTCCTCTAGAGCGGGTGGAGTATGAGAGATCCAAAATGGAACCTCATTCTGGGACTGGCCCTCCTCAGCATCTATATGTTACACCTCGAGAATTTCGGATGTGTTGCCTTGTGGATAGGCTAGTATGAGCTTAGGATGATTATGAAATCCTTATGAGATTAAGGGAAGTATTGGATGGCTTAAGGTGCATACTATAAGATTTCGAGTCATACGAATATGTGAATTTTAGTTTGTTGAAGGAAGTGAAGCGTAAGTCCTGTTCGGAAGGTCTCCGTGATATTTGAGCTAATATGCATTTAGGATTATCCTGAGGGGATGCTATAGGGCCTACTGAATGGTTAATGAAGTGTTACATAAGTGCCAAGAAGGTTTCACGAGGATTGGAAGTCAAATGAGTCGACGAGAATAAAAATCGGAATTTTTCCTGTTGTACGGCCATTTGTACGGACCGTATAATGGTCCGTAGGTTTGCTCCAGAGAAGGGTATGGCCTGGTGGTATTCTATGGCCTGATTATACGGACTGTATAAGTTATACGGCCCGTATAATGGGCCGTATAAATCGGGTCGGGTCAAAAAATTTATTTTATAACATGGACAACCCTTGCTCATTTTCATTTCCCATATTCTTCCAGCTCTACAAAAACTCCAAAACCCTTCTCTAAGAATATTACACCCAAACCCAAGAGATTACAAAGATCAAATAGCAAGATCAAGTGTTCATGTGTTAGAAGGTTTCCTAGGGTTGGTAGATTTCAAGAAAAACTTAGACATTGTGGCTAGGGTTTTTGCACAAGTTGATAGCTGCTCCAAAGCTTGTTTCTATGGGATAAAAAGGTTAGTTTCCATGCTTATTTCATGTTAATGAGAATGTTTGGTTGTAGCAAAACTTGGGTAGAAGAAGAAAGTAGAAAATGAAGTCTAAATGTAGCTTTTACGATGTTTATGAGTAGTAATCTATATTGAGTCATGATTCTTAGTATGATATGGATATAATCATGTTATGGAAGGTAATAATGGTGATGAAGAAGCGTTATATGAAAATGTGCTAAAATGGGTGTGGAGTTGTTGGTATAAGTTGAGCACACGGATAGATTTTAAAGGTTTAATGGAAATGTGATTGCTTGATTGTGATATTGTAGATGTTGGGAGTTGTCTTGTAGTATAGTGGAAGTCGATGGAATAGGGGAAATGTTGCCCAATTTTCGTCAGATCATGAATTGTTCTAGTTTGGGTTTAAGAGTATCATTAAGGCTTAACCTTAGTATGAATCCTTCTAAATGTAGATTACTCAAGCTTCAACGGTGAACGTTAAATAGTTAAGAAGACGAAGAGATATGTAAGGCTTACCCTTCTTTCATTAAGGCATGGTTCCTTTGATATATATTCTTTCATGAGTCCTATAATGTCTTCCAAGTGACTCTATCTCTAAGATTACTAAACCTCGCGAGTCTCGATACTTTCGCGATCCTATTACTTCCCTTTATATGATATTTGATCCTCTAAGGATAAATGTAACGAAAACGATGATGGTAATGATGTTGATAACTCCTATGGACTCGTATGTATATGTGTATAAGTATATATGACTATTATGTAACACCGAGCTTATATGGCCGGGTATGATACATATCGCGCGCACACCACTGCAGTTGGGTACGGATAATACTGAGCCTTGGTAGGGCCAGGTATACATAATCACCGAGCCTTACGATGCATGGTCGGGTATGTGAAACACCAAACCCTCATGGTCGAGTATGATATGGATATGAGTATGAATAAATACGAATACGAATATGTATATGTATGTATATATGCATGAGTAAGTATTAGAAATGGAAAGGTCCCTACGAAAGACAAGTAAGTAGATATGATGAAGGCCACTAGAGGTACAAATGACTCTATTACCTCCTGATTCTCCCATCTTATATTATTTCTTGTGCTATCTATTATGCTTCTACTATGATGTTTACTATGCTTTACATACTCAGTACATTATTCGTACTGACGTTCTTTTATTTGTGGACGCTGCATCATGCCCGCAGGTGGACAGGGAGACAAGCTTGATCCATAGATTTCTTGGACTACATAGAGGAGCTCCATTTCATCCGGTGCCACAGATTTTGGGTATTATTCTTTTGTGTACATATATATGGGCATGGCGGGGTCCTGTCCCACCTATACTATGTTACATACTCTTCTTAGAGGCTCGCAGACAGTTGTGTATGGGTAGATGTCTTTTAGCCTTATCGGCTCATATTTTTGTATATCATTTTGATAGCCTTGTCGGCTTGTGTATATGGATATGGGCATTGTTATTGATGATGATATAAATGCGTTGTTGCCCAACGAGATTAGCACTGTTGATGTATGTAAATTATGAGTGAGCCATGTGGCTCACCTAGATGTGAATATGAGAGTACGTTAAGAGGTGTCCCAAGGTGGGTTGCACCGGTGCCGTCGTAGCCTCCGGTTGGGTCGTGACAAAAGTGGTATCGAAGCGCTTCTCCTAGGGCGTGTCTACGATCCGTGTCCGCAGAGTCTTATTTATAGGTGTGTCGCGCCCACGCTTATAAACAGGAGGCTGCGGGCATTTTAGGAATGAATGACCTTTTTTCTTCATAGAAATTGTGTGATAGAGCCATGATATAAGGATTTCCCTCTCTTTAACGGTGTATTATGTGTTTCGAAATGTCAGAAAGAGAAAAGCTATGCGGCACCAAAAAGGGCAAGACGGTGGCGTGTGCTGGGGGGAGCCGAAAGAGCACCGCCAACGGATATAGAGGAGGGTGAGTCCCAGAATGCGGCCCAATCTCAGTCCTCCCATTCAGTGCCTATTTCTGAGGAGGATGAGGAATCCTCAGCCCTAACTCCAGTGCCTCCAGCTCCCCCACCGAATGCTTCAGGCCAAGATGTAAAAGAGGCCATTCATTTACTTACTAAGTTGGTTGCCGCCCAGACTCAGCGGCAAGGTACAAGGCAAGGTGATAGGGTTGTTAGTGCAAGGGCCTGTGGTTTTATTAACTTGAACCCTCTGAAATTTTTCGGGTCAAAGCTAGAAGAGGACCCTCAGTATTTTATTGATGGGATGTAGAGGACACTCCGGTTAATGCATGCTTCAGACATTGAATCGGTGGAGTTAGCATCCTATGGACTCCGGGATGTTGCGGTTCATTGGTACACAGTTTGGATGGCTTCACGGGGAGCCAATTGTTATAGCCCGCATTTCGTACGTCCGGATGTTGCGAGACAATGGTGAGAAATCAAGGATAAGACTATGTTCTAAAATAATTTTAGTGTCGGAGTTGTTAGGAATCTATAAATATTGGTATTGTGGAAATGTCGGAAAAGGTTAAGGGTAAAAAGGAAAATTTGCAAAGTGGCATCATGGGAAATATTGAAAAAGGCTAGGGAAAAAATGGTCATTTCATGAGTGCTCAAGGAATGTCTTGGAAAGGCCATGTGGCCGAAAAAAAAAAAAGAAAAAAAAAAAGAGAAAGGAGCTAGTCATCTTTGTGGAAGTTTGAAGAAAATTCAAGAAAAGGAGGAAAAAAGGAAGAAAAATCTAGAGAGGGGGCATAAGCCCCTCACATGCATGCAATATATATAAGTATATATATAAGAGGGGTGTTCATAATTCATGAAGTTGGAGAGAAAGAAAAGAAAAAAAAAAAAAAAAAGAGAAAGAAGAGGGTAGGTTCGGCCATGGCTAGCAAAATTTAGCCATGGGAAATTGATGAAGAGCAATTATTTTCTTCTAGTATTCTAACAAGTTTGAAGGCCCTAACTAACATGGAATAGTTGTTGGAGCAAATAAACCATTGACCTTCCAAGTTACAAACCTTGGTCAAGAAGGAAGACAAGATAAAGGTATGTATTTAATCCTCTCTTATATGTTTTGGATAGTTGTGTATGTTGTGGTGTGTGGGGAAATGAATGAAAAACATAAAGACATGCATGTTGAAGTTGTGGCCATGGTGGCCGAATATAGTGGGGTGGTGTAGGACAAATGAATTGATTTTATTTGGTACTTTGGTTGTTGTGGTTGTGAATACCTTGTACATATTGTAATGTGTAGAAACGAATAAAACTCATGACTATGATGCTTGTTGATATGTGGCCGAGAATGGGCTGTTTTGGTGTATGGAAAATAATGGATTTAATTGTACGTAGTATGTTGGTTGTTGTTGTTGTGTTAAGAAATGAATAAAAATTTATGGAAAGGTGCATGTAATGGTTGATGGCCGCATGGAAGTGATGATGGTAGAATGTGATGAATTAGTTTTATTTAGTGTTTTGATTGTTATAGATGATTTATATGTGATGAGGAATGTATAGAGAAGGATGGTAATGCATGACAATGTGTATGAAGTTGTTGTAACCGAATAGTAGGTGTTTTGGTAAGATAGTGTAAATTGATTTTATTGGACGTTTTAGTTGTCGTCATTATGGATCATGTAATGTAGAATGAAGGTTGTCGTTGAAGTTTAACATAGATAAATGATAATAAAATATATGGTTGTTGTCGAAGTTGAAGGTTCCGGTGAAGTAGTATATCGATCAAGTTGTTGGAACAATATGTGAATTGAATTGAATGGAATTGAATTGAATTGAATTGAATTGGATGGAATTGGATATTGAAGTGTTGCTAGAATAATTGTTGGTATTGTTGATAGTTTGGCCGGGTTGAATTCCGGATTGTTGTTGATTAAATGTAAGCCGAGTTAGATTCTCGGGGTGGTATATTTACGGGGGAGATCTTTGCCGAAATTTCGGCGGACCATAAGTGAATGTATTTGAAAGGTTAAGACAAGTACGTGGTAATGAGTCTAATGATTTCGTCAATTTTCTTGAATGTAGACCAACAAGTTCGGACGAGTAAGCGTAGCTAGTAAGGCGCGGCACGAAAATGTTAAGGCTCGTCCCTCTTCTTTTAAAGGCATGATTCTTAGATTACGATTTCATAAAGGTCTTCATAATCGCTTTGTTTTTCAAAAGTTAAAATGCCCAAAATTTCGAGATATGATTTTCCTCCCGATAACTTGTAATGTTTTCCAAAATATCCATATGGATTCCAAAACAAAGGTTTATGGTATTGTAAGCTTTCATGACAATAACGACGGATACGTTTCACAATGATGTTGATGATGTCGAGAATGAGAATGTTCTATGGTGACCATGATAAAAATGATTTAAAAAAAAAAAAAAAAAAACGGCTTCGAAAGCGTTCATAAAAGGTTCTTTTAATGAAACGCTCATAACTTTCTTATCTTGAACCGATTGACCCGAAACATGTTTTGCGTGCCCAAGTGATGTTATTATATTTCCTTGACGGTCTCACCTTATAATGCTCGTTCCTCCATGGTGGACACGATGATCCCGATTATTCCATAATGCGATCGGATGTTACCGACCTTATGTCGCTCCGATTGATACATGACTTTTCTTGGAATCTCATGCATGTTGCTTATATGATAAATGTATATGATACATGATATTGATGAATGTATATGTGGGGAATGGGGAGGGCAACTGTTTCCCCGATTGGATTCCATCCCGGACGCGGATGCCGGACGCGGGGATATGGGAGAGCCCGGACGCGGCGTACTAATGATGTTATGTTGATTCGAAGGGGGGGAGAGAGCCGATGTATTCGGCGATGCGGATTAAAGGATACTTTATGTATGTATGTTCTGTCTCTACATATGTGAATAAGGAACACCGTTTGTCTGAAAAAGTCTAAGCATACATGGCAACTGCCAAGAAGGCATTCATATATATACAGGTTACCTCTATCCCATGGCAAGTTCTAAATGTCTGAGATGTTATTATTCATACGTTATATCTCTTTACTATGCTGCTATTCATGCCTTACATACTCAGTACATTGCTCGTACTGACCCCCTTTCTTCGGGGGCTGCGTTTCATGCCGCGCAGGTACACCCAGATGATCAGACGCCATTACAGAAGATGTTCCAGCGAAGTTGGCAAACTCCATTTGTTCTGGAGTGTCGCCGAGTCAGCGTGCTATGCCATAATGTCTTGTTTGAAGTTAGAGACTTTGCAGACATAGTCGTGGGTTTCGGGAGTCAGATGTATTATGATACAAGTTTTGTACAGCTATATATATTACTTGATTCAAAAGCAATAAAAGTATTTCAGTCATCTTAGTATGTGTACTTGACGAATAGAATTCCAAAAAAAAATTCGAAGACGTAGTAAGAGATCGGCGGGTTCGCTCGGCTCCCGTTACGGGTCGGTGTGCCCATCACACCCCGATCAAGATTAGGGTGTGACAAAGTGGTATCGAGAGCGGGTCGGTCCAAGGGTTGTACGCAAAAGTCGTGTCCGGGCGAGTCCCATTTATGGATGTGAAGCCGGCCACATTTATAAACAGGAGGCTGCGGGGCATCTAGGAATGGTTGACCTTCTTTCTGTCATTAGATCGTGCGATAGAGCCAAGTCATAGGAAATAAAATTCCTTATATTAATCGTCGATTCCCGTAGGCGCCCGCTCGGCGAAAAAAGGCGAGGAATGATATGGAAGTCAAAAGAGGTGAGGCTGGATGAATATATTTGTTCTGTTACGTGGAGTTGGGCGCCAGACAGGAAATGGTCATACATACAGGCGGAAAGTGAACATCGGGAAACGAAAAGGGTAAAACAGTCATTGTAAAAGAAAGAACGTATTATGAGAACGTCTCGGAAGTTGTAAAGTTTTGATTGGCCTCAGATCGAGCAGTAAAGGCCATGTGAGAAAGCGGACGCAAAAATATCAGCATTAAGACACCGAATTTCGGTGAAGTTTCGAAGTTAAGCGTGCTCAGGTGGGAGCAATTCAGGATGGGTGACCCCCTGGGAAGTTTACAAGAAATTCTATAGATTGAGACATAAGAGACAAATGAAGAAGTTGCGTAATCTAAGGAAAACTAGATATACGGAATGGTTGGGGACTATAAGAGGATGCGTAAGACGAGACGGACTACCTCGGTGAAGGGACGAGACAGGCGCGTCACATAGATAGGCTTGAATAGAATTTTATGGGTAGGCTTGAACGATATATAAATGTATGACGTATTTTGTGTGGCTAGCCGATTATATCAAGTATATCTATATATAAAAAAAAAAAGTGTAAGGTATCCCATAGTAAGCTGACGTCGGTGGACGTGTGAGTCGGTGAAAGATGTCAGGAGATCGAAAGGTCGAGGACGTACCAAAAGTAAGAAAAGTTAGTAAAAGGAAGAGAGAGAAATTACCGACAAAGCGCGAGATTGTTTGGGCAAGGACTCAAAGTAGACATGTGAAGAGGGATAGAGTATGATAAAAAGAGACAAATAAAAAAAATAAAAAGAAGACGGGAGTGTACGAGGCTTGAGGACCGATTTTGATAAGCAAGACTAAAGGAATAGTAACTAGGATAGGGGGAGATATGGACACACAGGTACAGCACAAATGTACAGTCAAGGAAGAATTACGAACAAGCGAACTAAGGAAGTGAAAGGACGAATCATGGATGGGAATGTGGACAAAAGGATGACATAGATGGAAGGCAACAGAAAACTTAGGATAAGGAAGTTTCCGGGATGCTAGGCATGGAGTTAGAAGAAAGATGAGAAACAAGGTATAAACGAAGACTTCATGGAGAGATTGTTGGTATAAGGAGCCCCTTAAAGGGGGGGAGACCATATTATGTTAGACCAAAAAAAAAAAAAGGAATCGCAACACTATCAGGTACCAAAAAAAGAAATCTATTAGCCTGGAGTCGGAGTACAAAAATATGTCGGTGTGTCGCAAGAATACTTGGGAGAAAAGTAGAAGCGAAATGACAATGAGTATACTAAGAGATAGACTTGAGGATAAAGGAATAGCCTACAGCCGCATTGGATCGTTAAGTAAAGATTGCGTACTCAAACAGGGTCCCCGTTAAGGTGTGGTGGTGAACAGTAACAGAAAAGAGATGGTCTGAGAAAGACAAGGGTGATGCGTTGGTCCGAAAATTAGAAAACCCGCTATGACAAAGGACTCATGGAAAGGTTAAGGAGTTTGATTATAAGGAAAAACGAGGTTAAGGATAAGAAACGGGCATAAAGGAAAGAGCGGTTATAAAAGGAATCCTCCCGCAGTACTATAACGCCCATAAGGTCGGTTGAACATTCGAGGACGAATGTTCTAAAGGGGGGAGGATGTTATAGCCCGCATTTCGTACGTCGGATGTTGCGAGACAATGGTGAGAAATTAAGGACAAGACTATGTTCTAAAATAATTTTAGTGTTAGGAGTTGTTAGGGAATATTATCTATAAATATTGGTATTGTGGAAATAATGAGAAAAGGTTAAGGGTAAAAAGGAAAATTTGCAAAGTGGCATCATGGGAAATATTGAAAAAGGCTAGGGGCAAAATGGTCATTTTACATGAGTGCTCAAGGAATGTCTTGAAAAGGCCATGTGGCCGAAAAAAAAAAAAAAGTGAAATAAAAAATGCTAGTCATCTTTGTGGAAGTTTGAAGAAAATTCAAGAAAAAGAGGAAAAAAGGAAAAAAATCTAGAGAGGGGGGGGATCATGTGTCCATATTCTTACATGCAAATTGCAATATATATAAGTATATATATATAGGGGTGTTCATAATTCATGAAGTTCAGAGAGAGAAAGAAAAAAAAAAAAAAAAAGAAGAGAGAAAGAAGAGTAGGTTCGGCCATGGCTAGCAAAATTTAGCCATGGGAAATTGATGAAGAAAAATTATTTTCTTCTAGTATTCTAACAATTCAAGGCCTAACTAACATGGAATAATTTTTGGAGCAAATAAACCATTGACCCTTGCAAGTTAAAACTTTGCCAAGAGGAAGACAAGATGGAAAAAGGTATGTATTTAATCCTCTTTCTTTATGTTTTGGATGGTTATGTATGTTGTGGTGTGTGGAAATGAATGAAAAACATGAAGACATGCATGTTGAAGTTGTGGCCATGGTGGCCGAATATAGTGGGGTGGTGTAGGACAAATGAATTGATTTTATTTGGTACTTTGGTTGTTGTGGTTGTGAATACCTTGTACATATTGTAATGTGTAGAAACGAATAAAACTCATGAATATGATGCTTGTTGATATGTGGCCGAGAATGGGCTGTTTTGGTGTGTATGGAAAAGAATGGATTTAATTGTACGTAGTATGTTGGTTGTTGTTGTTGTGTTAAGAAATGAATAAAAATTTATGGAAAGGTGCATGTAATGGTTGATGGCCGCATGGAAGTGATGATGGTAGAATGTGATGAATTAGTTTTATTTAGTGTTTTGATTGTTATAGATGATTTATATGTGATGAGGAATGTATAGAGAAGGATGGAAATGCATGACAATGTGTATGAAGTTGTTGTAACCGAATAGTAGGTGTTTTGGTAAGTTAGTGTAAATTGATTTTATTGGACGTTTTAGTTGTCGTCATTATGGATCATGTAATGTAGAATGAAGGTTGTCGTTGAAGTTTAACATAGATAAATGATAATAAAATATATGGTTGTTGTCGAAGTTGAAGGTTCCGGATGAAGTAGTATATTGATCAAGTTGTTGGAACAATATGTGAATTGAATTGAATGGAATTGAATTGAATTGAATTGAATTGGATGGAATTGGATATTGAAGTGTTGCTAGAATAATTGTTGGTATTGTTGATAGTTTGGCCGGGTTGAATTCCCGGATTGTTGTTGATTAAAAGTAAGCCGAGTTAGATTCTCGGGGTGGTATATTTACGGGGGAGATCTTCTGCCGAAATTCCGGCGAATATAAGTGAATGTATTTGAAAGGTTAAGACAAGTATGTGGTAATGAGTCTAATGATTTCGTCAATTTTCTTGAATGTAGACCAACAAGTTCGGACGAGTAAGCGTAGCTAGTAAGGCGCGCGCGGGTATGTTAAGGCTCGTCCCTCTTCTTTTAAAGGCATGATTCTTAGATTACGATTTCATAAAGGTCTTCATAACGCTTTGTTTTTCAAAAGTTAAAATGCCCATAATTTCGAGATATGATTTTCCTCCCGATAACTTGTAATGTTTTTCCAAAATGCCCGTATGGATTCCAAAACAAAGGTTTATGGTATTGTAAGCTTTCATGACAATAACGACGGATATGTTTCACAATGATGTTGATGATGTCGAGAATGAGAATGTTCTATGGTGACCATGATAAAAATGATTTTCAAAAAAAAAAAAAAAAAACGGCTTCGAAAGCGTTCATAAAAGGTTCTGTACTTCAAACGCTCATAACTTTCTTATACTTTTGTACCGGATTGACCCGAAACTGTTTTGCGTGCCCAAGTGATGTTATTATATTTCCTTGACGGTCTCACCTTATAATGCTCGTTCCTCCATGGTGGGACACGATGATCCCGATTATTCCATAATGCGATCGGATGTTACCGACCTTATGTCGCTCCGATTGATACATGACTTTTCTTGGAATCTCATGCATGTTGCTTATATGATAAATGTATATGATACATGATATTGATGAATGTATATGTGGGGAATGGGGAGGATTAACCGCGCCTAGATTCGCCGGATTCCATCCGGACGCGGGATGCCCGGACGCGGGATATGGGAGAGCGGATACGGCGTCCGAATGTGCATTGTATGACATGTTGGGATGCGCGGGGAAGGGGGAGGGAGAGCCGATGTATTCGGCGTACGTACGGATGATTAAAGGATCGTTTATCCGAAATGTTCGTCTCTGTATGTGAATAAGGAACACCGTTTTTCCGAAAAAGTCTAAGCATACATGGCAACCGCAAGAAGGCATTCATATATATACGGAGTTACTTCTATCCCATGACAAGTTCTAAATGTCCGAGATGTTATTATTCATACGTTATATCTCTTTACTATGCTACTATTCATGCCTTACATACTCGGTACATTGCTCGTAAATGACCCCCCTTCGGGGGCTGCGTTTCATGCCGCGCGGTACACCCGGATGATCGACGCCATTACAGAAGATGTTCCAGCGAAGTTGGCAAACTCCATTTGTTCTGGAGTGTCGCCGAGTCAGCGTGCTATGCCATAATGTCTTGTTTGAAGTTAGAGACTTTGCAGACATAGTCGTGGGTTTCGGGAGTCAGATGTATTATGATACAAGTTTTGTACAGCTATATATATTACTTGATTCAAAAGCAATAAAAGTATTTCAGTCATCTTAGTATGTGTACTTGACGAATAGAATTCCAAAAAAAAAAAAAATTCAGTACGGAGTAAGAGTCAGCGGGTTCGCTCGGCTCCGGTTACGGGGTCGGGTGCCCATCACACCCTGATCAAGATTAGGGTGTGACAAAGTGGTATCAGAGCAGGTCGGTCCAAGGGTTGTCTGCAAAGTCGTGTCCGGGTGAGTCCCATTTATGGATGTGAAGCCGGCCACATTTATAAACGAGGAGGCGCGGGGCATCTAGGAATGGTTGACCTTCTTTCGTCATTAGATCGTGCGATAGAGCCAAGTCATAGGAAATAAAATTCCTTATATTAATCGTCGATTCCGTAGGCGCCCGGTATCGGCGGAAAAAGGCGAGGAATGATATGGAAGTCAAAAGAGGTGAGGGTACTGGATGAATATATTTGTTCATTACGTGGAGTTGGGCGCCGGACGAGGAAATGGTCACACACACGGGCGGAAAGTGAACATCGGGAAACGAAAAGGGTAAAACAGTCATTATAAAAGAAAGAACTTATTATGAGAACGTCTCGGAAGTTGTACGGTTTTGATTGGCCTCAGATCGAGCAGTAAAGGCCATGTGAGAAAGCGGACGCAAAAATATCAGCATTAAGACACCGAATTTCGGTGAAGTTTCGAAGTTAAGCGTGCTCAGGTGGGAGCAATTCCGGATGGGTGACCCCCTGGGAAGTTTACAAGAAATTCTATAGACTGAGACATAAGAGACAAATGAAGAGCTAGGGTAATCTAAGGAAAACTAGGATATACAGAATGGTTGGGGACTATAAGAGGATGCGTAAGACGAGACGGACTACCTCGGTGAAGGGACGGAAAGGCGCATCACGGCCCTAGAAATTAGGATAGGCTTGAATAGTGTTTGGAAGTATTTTGTGTGGCTAGCCGATATATATATAATGTGTATATCTATATATAAAAATTATATCGTGTAAGGTATCCCATATAAGCTTATGTCGGTGGACGTGTGAGTCAGTGCAAGATGAGGAGATCGAAAGGTCAAGGACGTACCAAAAGTAAGAAAATTTAGTAAAAGGAAGCTCCCGAGAGAAATTACCGACAAAGCGCGAGATTGTTTGGGTAAGGACTCAAAGTAGACATGTGAAGAGGGATAGAGTATGATAAAAAGAGACAGGAACGGAGTGTACGAGGCTTGAGGACCGATTTTGATAAGCAAGACTAAAGGAATAGTAACTAGGATAGGGGGAGATATGGACACACAGCTACGACAAAATGTGCGCGGCCAAGGAAGGATTATGAACAAGCCAACTAAGGAAGTGAAAGGACGAATCGTGGATGGGAATGTGGACAAAAGGATGACATAGATGGAAGGCAACAGAAAACTTAGGATAAGGAAGTTTCCGGGATGCTAGGCATGGAGTTAGAAGAAAGATGAGAAACAAGGTATAAACGAAGACTTCATGGAGAGATTGTTGGTATAAGGAGCCCCTTAAAGGGGGGGAGACCATATTATATTAGACCAAAAAAAAAAAAAAAAAGAATCGCAACACTATCAGGTACCAAAAAAAGAAATCTATTAGCCTGGAACCGGAGTACAAAAATATGTCGGTGTGTCGCAAGAATACTTGGGAGAAAAGTAGAAGCGAAATGACAATGAGTATACTAAGAGATAGACCTGAGGATAAAGGAACAGCCTACGACCACATTGGATCGTTAAGTAAAGATTGCGTACTCAAACAGGGTCCCCGTTAAGGTGTGGTGGTGAACAGTAACAGAAAAGAGATGGTCTGAGAAAGACAAGGGTGATGCGTTGGTCCAGTAAATTAGAAAACCTATGACAAGGAGCACGGACTCATGGAAAGGTTAAGGAGTTTGATTATAAGGAAAAACGAGGTTAAGGATAAGAAACGGGCATAAAGGAAAGAGCGGTTATAAAAGGAATCCTCCCGGAGTACTATAACGCCCATAAGGTCAGTTGAACATTCGAGGACGAATGTTCTAAAGGGGGGGAGGATGTTATAGCCCGCATTTCGTACGTCCGGATGTTGCGTGACAATGGTGAGAAATTAAGGACAAGACTATGTTCTAAAATAATTTTAGTGTCGGAGTTGTTAGGAATATTATCTATAAATATTGGTATTGTGGAAATGTCGGAAAAGGTTAAGGGTAAAAAGGAAAATTTGCAAAGTGGCATCATGGGAAATATTGAAAAAGGCTAGGGGCAAAATGGTCATTTCATGAGTGCTCAAGGAATGTCTTGAAAAGGCCATGTGGCCGAAAAAAAAAAAAAAAAAGAAAAAGGAGCTAGTCATCTTTGTGGAAGTTTGAAGAAAATTCAAGAAAAGGAGGAAAAAGGAAGAAAAATCTAGAGAGGGGGGGATCATGTGTCCATATTCTTATGCAATATATATAAGTATATATATATATAGGGGTGTTCATAATTCATGAAGTAGGAGAGAAAGAAAAAAAAAAAAAAAAAAAGAGAGAGAAAGAATAGGGTAGGTTCGGCCATGGCTAAAAAAAATTTAGCCATGGGAAATTGATGAAGAGCAAAATTATTTTCTTCTAGTATTCTAACTAGTTTGAAGGCCCTAACTAACATGGAATGGTTGTTGGAGCAAATAAACCATTGACCCTTGCAAGTTACAAACCTTGGTCAAGAAGGAAGACAAGAGGAAAGGTATGTATTTAATCCTCTCTTTATATGTTTTGGATAGTTGTGTATGTTGTGGTGTGTGGGGAAATGAATGAAAAACATGAAGACATGCATGTTGAAGTTGTGGCCATGGTGGCCGAATATAGTGGGGTGGTGTAGGACAAATGAATTGATTTTATTTGGTACTTTGGTTGTTGTGGTTGTGAATACCTTGTACATATTGTAATGTGTAGAAACGAATAAAACTCATGAATATGATGCTTGTTGATATGTGGCCGAGAATGGGCTGTTTTGGTGTGTATGGAAAAGAATGGATTTAATTGTACGTAGTATGTTGGTTGTTGTTGTTGTGTTAAGAAATGAATAAAAATTTATGGAAAGGTGCATGTAATGGTTGATGGCCGCATGGAAGTGATGATGGTAGAATGTGATGAATTAGTTTTATTTAGTGTTTTGATTGTTATAGATGATTTATATGTGATGAGGAATGTATAGAGAAGGATGGAAATGCATGACAATGTGTATGAAGTTGTTGTAACCGAATAGTAGGTGTTTTGGTAAGTTAGTGTAAATTGATTTTATTGGACGTTTTAGTTGTCGTCATTATGGATCATGTAATGTAGAATGAAGGTTGTCGTTGAAGTTTAACATAGATAAATGATAATAAAATATATGGTTGTTGTCGAAGTTGAAGGTTCCGGGTGAAGTAGTATATCGATCAAGTTGTTGGAACAATATGTGAATTGAATTGAATGGAATTGAATTGAATTGAATTGAATTGGATGGAATTGGATATTGAAGTGTTGCTAGAATAATTGTTGGTATTGTTGATAGTTTGGCCGGGTTGAATTCCCGGATTGTTGTTGATTAAAAGTAAGCCGAGTTAGATTCTCGGGGGTGGTATATTTACAGGGGAGATGCTGCCGAAATTCCGGCAGACCATAAGTGAATGTATTTGAAAGGTTAAGACAAGTACGTGGTAATGAGTCTAATGATTTCGTCAATTTTCTTGAATGTAGACCAACAAGTTCGGACGAGTAAGCGTAGCTAGTAAGGCGCGGCGCAGGTATGTTAAGGCTCGTCCCTCTTCTTTTAAAGGCATGATTCTTAGATTACGATTTCATAAAGGTCTTCATAACTGCTTTGTTTTTCAAAAGTTAAAATGCCCATAATTTCGAGATATGATTTTCCTCCCGATAACTTGTAATGTTTTTCCAAAATGCCCGTATGGATTCCAAAACAAAGGTTTATGGTATTGTAAGCTTTCATGACAATAACGACGGATATGTTTCACAATGATGTTGATGATGTCGAGAATGAGAATGTTCTATGGTGACCATGATAAAAATGATTTTCAAAAAAAAAAAACGGCTTCGGAAGCGTTCATAAAAGGTTCTGTACTTCAAACGCTCATAACTTTCTTATACTGAACCGGATTGACCCGAAACTTGTTTTGCGTGCCCAAGTGATGGCCCGTGGTATTATATTTCCTTGACGGTCTCACCTTATAATGCTCGTTCCTCAAGGTGGGACACGATGATCCCGATTATTCCATAATGCGATCGGATGTTACCGACCTTATGTCGCTCCGATTGATACATGACTTTTCTTGGAATCTCATGCATGTTGCTTATATGATAAATGTATATGATACATGATATTGATGAATGTATATGTGGGGAATGGGGAGGGCAAACCGTTTCCACCGATTATGCCGCGCCTAGATTCCATCCGGATGTCGCATGCCCGGACGCGGGATATGGGAGAGCGGATACGGCGTACGAATGTGCATTGTATGACATGTTGGGATGCGTGGGGAAGGGGGAGGGAGAGCCGATGTATTCGGCGTACGTATAGATGATTAAAGGATGCGCTTTATCGAAATGTTACGTCTCTATGTATGTGAATAAGGAACACCGTTTTTCGAAAAAGTCTAAGCATACATGGCTTGTGCCAAGAAGGCATTCATATATATACAGGTTACTTCTATCCCATGGCGAGTTCTAAATGTCTGATATGTTATTATTCATACGTTATATCTCTTTACTATGCTACTATTCATGCCTTACATACTCAGTACATTGCTCGTACTGACCCCCTTTCTTCGGGGGCTGCGTTTCATGCCGCGCGGTACACCCGATGATCGAACGCCATTACGAGAAGATGTTCCGAAGAAGTTGGCAAACTCCATTTGTTCTGGAGTGTCGCCGAGTCAGCGTGCTATGCCATAATGTCTTGTTTGAAGTTAGAGACTTTGCAGACACAGTCGTGGGTTTCGGGAGTCAGATGTATTATGATACAAGTTTTGTACAGCTATATATATTACTTGATTCAAAAGCAATAAAAGTATTTCAGTCATCTTAGTATGTGTACTTGAAGTAGAATTCCAAAAAAAAAAAAAATTCAGTACGGAGTAAGAGTCAGCGGGTTCGCTCGGCTCCGGTTACGGGGTCGGGTGCCCATCACACCCTGATCAAGATTAGGGTGTGACACAAATGCGCCTCCCTCGGTATGGCAAGAATTTGTCGATGCCTTCCTCTAACATTACTTGTCCCTAGAGGTTCGGCGGGCTAGAGCCGATAAGTTCTTGAATGTCAGGCAAGGAAGTATGAGTGCCTTAGAGTATAGCCTCCGCTTCAATTCCTTGGCTAGGTAAGCTTCGGTAATGGTAGAAGATATGGGTGACTGAGTACATCGATTTGTGAGAGGCCTAGCGCCACATTTGATGGATAAAGCTGCTTGGTAACGTCCCTTCGAGACAACATGAATATTTCACGCATTCAAGCCCACGCCCGGAACTTTAGAGGAAAGCAAACAACAACAAAGAAGTGAGCGTGAGCATGATAGAGGGCATAGCAAGACGGCTAGATCTTTGGGCCCGGTGAGTGAGTTTAGAGGCGGGCAAAGACAGTAGTTTTCTAGGCATTCAGGCCCTTCTATGACTAGTGCGCCTCCACGGTTTACAGGCCAGAGATTTTATAGATCCACTTATTCCGGGCCGAGTCAAAATTTCAAGGCTTCAAGTTCTCAGTTCAGAGGTGATTCGGGTCAGGCGAGGCCACCCGTGCCATGATGTTTCCAGTGTGGGAATTTACATTGGGGCCAGTGTCAATTGGGTTCAGTGGTTTGCTATGCATGCGTCGGCGGGCCATATGCGGGACGCCTTCGGTTGTGTAGTAGGGGTGAGGCTCGGCCTTGGTCGACGGCCGGGTCTTCGTCATCGATAACGCCTGTGGGGCCAGGTTAGCGTGTGCGCGGTCACCCATGGTAGAGGTAGAGGGAGAGCCCCCAGGATTACGTGTCCTCGAAAGACCGTATTTATGCATTGGGGACGCTGGGGATCTTGAGTCTTCTCCCGATGTCGTTACAGGTATATTGTCAGTATTCTCTCATGATGTATATGCTTTGATAGATCGGGGCTCCACATTGTCATATGTTACTCCATATATTGCGGATCGATTTGGGGTCAAACCGAAGTCGATCAAACCTTTGGAGGTATCTACACCCGTGGGTAAACCGGTAATAGCTAGCTGTGTCTATAAAAATTGTGTAGTTGTGATTTGTGACCATCGTACTATGGTTGATTTTCATGAGTTAAAAATGGTGGACTTTGATGTTATCTTAGGCATGCATTAGTTGGCTTCTTGCTATGCCAATGTTGATTGTAGAATGAAAATGGTCCGCTTCCAATTCCCGGGAGAACCAGTTTTAGAATGGAAAGGAAATAACACGACCCCAAAAGGTAGGTTTATTTCCTATCTAAAGCCAAGAAAAATGATCACAAAAGGTTGTATTTACCGTCTGATTCGGGTTCAAGATGTGGTAAAACGCCTCTTCGATGCTCCGTGGTGAATGAATTCCCGGAAGAGCTTCCAGGCCTCCCTTCAGAACGGGATATTGATTGCGCTATAGATGTGCTACCAGATACAAAGCCCATATCAATTCCTCCTTGCGTAACGGCTCCCGCGGTTGAAAGAGTTGAAGGAGCAATTAAAGGACTTGCTTGAGAAAGGCTTTATTAGGCCTAGTTCGTCCCCGTAGGGGGCACCCGTATTGTTTGTCCAGAAGAAAAATGGCTCCTTGCGAATGTGCATTGACTATCGACAGCTAAATAAGGTGACAATCAAGAATAAATATCCGCTTCCGAGGATTGATTATTTATTTGATCAATTACAAGGCGCCAAATGGTTTTCAAAGATAGATTTGAGATCCGGGTACCATCAGGTAAGAGTTACGGAGAAAGATATTCCTAAGACAGCCTTTAGAACAAGATATGACCATTTTGAGTTCCGGGTAATGTCATTTGGGCTAACTAATGCACCAGCAGTATTTATGGATTTAATGAACAATATGTTCAGGCCCTTCCTAGATTCATTTGTGATTGTATTCATCGATGATATCTTGGTATATTCTAGGTCAGAGGTAGAACATGCGGATCATTTGCGTACCGTTCTTAGAGTTCTTCAAACTCGAGAGTTGTTTGCCAAATTTTCTAAGTGTGAGTTTTGGTTGAACTCAGTGACCTTTCTGGGGCATATTATTTCAGTCGATGGTATTCGGGTAGACACCCAGAAGATTGAGGCCGTGAAGACTTGGCCAAGGCCCACAACACCTACGGAGGTTCGTAGTTTTCTGGGCTTAGCAGGTTACTACAGGAGATTTGTAGAAGGCTTTTCTTCTATTTCTGTACCACTCACGAAGTTAACCCAGAAGTTAGCTAAATTTCAATAGACAGATGCTTGTGAACGTAGTTTCCAAGAGCTAAAGGATAGATTAATTTCTGCCCCAGTCCTGACACTTCCAGAGGGATCAGAAAGTTATGTTGTCTATTATCATGCTTCAGGCATTGGGCTAGGTTGTGTGTTGATGCAACATGGTAAAGTGATTGCGTATCTTCCAAGGCGATTAGGAAACATGAGAAAAATTATCCGACCCATGATCTTGAATTGGGTGCGTGATTCATGCATTGAAGATGTGGAGACATTATTTGTGTGGCGTCCACGTTGATATTTATACAGATTATAAGAGCCTTCAGTATATCTTCAAGCAGAAAGAATTGAATTTACGGCAACGGCAATGGTAGGAGTTATTAAAGGATTATGATGTTGACATCCTATATCATCCCTATAAGGCAAATGTGGTGGCTGATGCTCTTAGTCGTAGGTCCATAGGAAGTTTATGTGGTATTCGGCCAGAGAAGAGAGAGATAGCTCGTGAGCTCCAGCAATTAGCTAGCCAAGGAGTTCGAGTAGTGGACTCTGGCAATATGAAAACTACCATTCAAAATTCAGCGGTCTCATCACTAGTAGTGGAAGTGAAAGAGCGCCAGTACGAGGATCCCATGCTAATTCATTACAGGAATACACTCCCTCAAAAAGAGAAGTCATCATTTGAGATTTCTAGAGATGGAGTTCTTCGATACCGAGGCAGGTTATGCGTTCCTAATGTTGCAGGATTACGCCACTAAATATTGAAAGAAGCCCATTGTTCCCGTTATTCTGTTCACCCAGGAGCGACGAAAATGTATCATGATCTTAAATCTATATATTGGTGGAATGGGATGAAGAAAGATATAGCGAAATTTGTAGCTCAATGTCCCAACTGTCAGCAGGTGAAAATTGAGCACCAAAACCCGAGCGGATTGTTACAAGCTATAGAAATTCCAACATGGAAATGGGAAGTAGTTAACATGGACTTCATTACAGGCTTACCCCTTTCTCGACGTAATTATGATTCTCTATGGGTAATTGTCGATAGACTCATGAAGTCAGCTCATTTCTTACCGGTCAGAACAACATCTGTGGCAGAAGATTATGCAAAGCTTTATGTTAAAGAGATAGTGTGACTTCACAGTGTTCCCGTGTATGTTATCTCCGATAGAGGGACTCAGTTTACAGCTAATTTTTAGAAATCTTCCCAAGAAGGTTTGGGGACTCAGGTAAGTCTTAGCACTGCGTTTCACCCGCAGACTGATGGACAAGCGGAACATACCATTCAAACCCTTGAGGATATGTTACGGGCATGTATATTGGATTTTTGAGGTGGTTGGGATGTTCACTTACCATTTATTGAATTTGCTTATAACAATAGCTATCATTCTATCATCCAGATGGCCCCGCATAAGGCTTTATATGGACGAAAGTGTAAATCTCCAATTGGGTGGTTCCAAGTAGGAGAGACCAAATTGATAGGGCTAGACTTGGTCCAACAAGCTATAGAGAAAGTCAAGCTTATACAGGATCGGTTATTAACAGCTCAGAGTCGCCAAAAGTACTATGCGGATAATCGTCGAAGGGACATAGAGTTCCAAGTAAAAGATTGGGTATTCTTAAAGGTGTCGCCAATGAAGGGCGTTATGAGATTTGACAAAAAGGGGAATCTTAGTCCCCGGTACATTGGACCTTATGAGATTGTACGCAAGGTAGGCAAAGTGGCTTACAAATTAGATCTACCTCCTGATTTGGAGTCAGTTCAGCCAGTTTTCCATGTATCGATGCTTCGTAAGTGCATCGGAGATCCTTCTAGAATTGTACCAATAGATGATGTCCAAGTTACCAAACAATTGTCTTATGAAGAAGTCCCCATTGCCATTTTAGATAGGCAAGTACGGAAGCTCAAAACCAAAGAGGTAGCTTCAGTAAAAGTTTTGTGGAGGAATAATAATAGAGAGGAAATGACTTGGGCATCCAAAGAAGACATGAAGTTCAGGTACCCGCATTTATTTTCACCTTCAAAGGAGACTCAGGTAGAGACGCCATTATCTTTAGGTATGCAGTGTTTTTCTTGATGTTTTTCCTGGTCGTGTGCGGCCATGGTTATTGATGTTGTTGTGTAGCCCTGTGAGGTGATGTATTTTGGGTTGCTATTGTAGGATGGTAGTGCCATATTATAGGGAAAACTCTGGCGAAACTTTTATAGAATCCCCAAGCACCTAACATTCGAGGATGAATGTTCCTAAGGGGGGAGGGGGGGGGGGATAATGTTACACCTCGAAAATTCCGGATGTGTTGCCTTGTGGATAGGCTAGTATGAGCTTAGGATGATTATGAAATCCTTATGAGATTAAGGGAAGTATTGGATAGCTTAAGCTGCATACTATAAGATTTCGAGTCATACGAATATGTGAAGTTTAGTTTGTTGAAGGAAGTGAAGCGTAAGTCGTGTTCGGAAGGCCCCCGCTATATTTGAGATAATATTTATTTAGGATTATCCTAAGGGGATGCTATAGGGCCTATTGTATGGTTAATGAAGTGTTACATAAGTCCCAACAAGGTTCCACAAGGATTGGAAGTCAAACAAGTCGACGAGAATAAAAATCGAAATTTTTCTTGTTATACGGCCATTTGTACGGACCGTATAAATTATACGGCCCATATAATGGTCTGTAGGTTTGCTCTAGAGAAGGGTGTGGCCTGGTGGTATTCTATGGCCTGATTATACGGACCGTATAAATTATACGGCCCGTATAATAGGCCATATAAATCGGGTCGGGTCAAAAAATTTATTTTATAACATGGACAACCCTTGCTCATTTTCATTTCCCACATTCTTCTAAGCTCTCCAAAAACTCCAAAACCCTTCTCTAAGCATATTACACCCAAACCCAAGAGATTACAAAGATCAAATAGCAAGAATCAAGTGTTCATGTGTTAGAAGGTTTCCTAGGGTTGGTTGATTTCAAGAAAAACTTAGATATTGTGGCTAGGGTTTTTGCACAAGTTGATAGCTGCTCCAAAGCTTGTTCCTATGGGATAAAAAGGTTAGTTTCCATGCTTATTTCATGTTAATTAGAATGTTTGGTTGTAGCAAAACTTGGGTAGAAGAAGAAAGTAGAAAATGAAGTCTAAATGTAGCTTTTATGATGTTTATGAGTAGTAATCTATATTGAGTCATGGTTCTTAGTATGATATAGATATAATCATGTTATGGAAGGTAATAATGGTGATGAAGAAGCGTTATATGAAAATGTGCTAAAATGGGTGTGGAGTTGTCGGTATAAGTTGAGCACACGGATAGATTTTAAAGGTTTAATAGAAATATGATTGCTTGATTGTGATATTGCGGATGTTGGGAGTTGTATTGTAGTATAGTGGAAGTCTACGGAATAGGGGAAATGCTGCCCAATTTTCGTCAGATCATGAATTGTTCTAGTTTGGGTTTAAGAGTATCACTAAGGCTTAACCTTGGTATGAATCCTTCTAAATGTAGATTACTCGAGCTTCAACAGTGAACGTTAAATAGTTAAGAAGACGAAGAGGTGTGTAAGGCTAACCCTTCTTTCATTAAGGCATGGGTCCTTTGATATATATTCTTTCATGAGTCCTATAATGTCTTCCAAGTGACTCTATCTCTAAGATTACTAAATCTCACGAGTCTCGATACTTTCGCGATCCTATTGCTTCCCTTTATATGATAGTTGATCCTCTAAGGATAAATGTAACGAAAACGATGATGGTAATGATGTTGATGACTCTTATGGACTCTTATGTATATGTGTCTAAGTATGTATGACTATTATGTAACACCGAACTTATATGGCCGGGTACGATACCTATCGCGCGCGCACCACTACAGTTTGTTATGGATAACACTAAGCCTTGGTTGGGACAGGTATGCATAATCACCGAGCCTTGTCATGGTCGGGTATGTGAAACACCGAACCCTCATGGTCAAGTATGATATGGATATGAGTATGAATAAATAAGAATACGAATATGTATATGTATGTATATATGCATGAGTAAGTATTAGAAATGGAAAGATCCCTACGAAAGACAAGTAAGTAGATATTATGAAGGCCACCAGAGGTCCAAATGACTCTATTACCTCCTGATTCTCTCATCTTATGTTATTTCTTGTGCTGTCTATTATGCTTCTACTATGATGTTGACTATGCTTTACATGCTCAGTACATTATTCGTACTGACGTCCTTTTATTTGTGGACGCTGTGTCATGCCCGCAGGTGGATAGGGAGATAGGTTTGATCCATAGATTTCTTTTCAGGGACTACATAGAGGAGCTCCATTTCATCCGGAGCCACAGGTTTTGGGTATTATTATTTTGTGTACATACATATGGGCATGGCAGGGTCCTGTCCCGCCTATACTATGTTACATACTCTTCTAAGAGGCTCGTAGACAGTTGTGTATGGGTAGATGTCTTTTAGCCTTGTCGGCTAAATTTTTGTATATCATTTTGATAGCCTTGTCGGCTTATCTATATGGATATGGGCATTGTTATTGATGATGATATAAATGCGTTGTTACCCAACGAGATTAGCACTATTGATGTATGTAAATTATGAGTAAGCCATGTGGCTCACCTAGATGTGAATATGAGAGTACGTCAAGAGGTGCCCGGGTGGGCTAGCTCCGGGTGCCCGTATTGGCCCTCCAGCTGGGTACCCGTCCAGTCCTCCTACCTACCACTGACTTGTCCTTCTGGGTCGCTCTCGTCACAGGCATTACTGAGATCATAACACACGGTCAGGAAAAAGGGAATCCTCATAACATGGCTATATCGCACGATCTAAGATGAGAGAGAAAGGCAATTTTTCTAAATGCCCTGCAGCCTCCTGGTTATAAGTGTGGTGCATTACACACCATAAATAAGACTCTACTAGACACGACTTGTAGAAAACTCTAGGACGAACTGGTCTGATACCACTTTTGTCACGACCCAACCGAAGGGCCATGACGGGCAAATGGGAGCAAACCTACCGAGCACCACAATACATACACGCATCACATAATCGTACCTGAGTGGGCCATAGTGCTAACTAATAGATATCATAAGGTATAAGGGACATAAGACCAAAAGATAAATATATATATATATATATTTATTAGTATATATATATATATATATATATATCTATATGTATATATATATATCTATATGTATATATATATATCTATATGCATATACATATATATATATGTATGTATATATATATATATATATCTATATGCATATACATATATATATATGTATGTATATATATATATATATCTATATGTATATATATATATATATATATATATATATATATATATATATATATATATATATATATATATATATATATATATATATATATATATATATATATATATATATATATATATATATATATATATATATATATATATATATATATGTATGTATGTACGTCATCAAACTAAACCCAAGCATACAAGCCGATAAGGCCGACAAAATGATATAACAAAATATGGATTGAGAAGGTCATAGAATATATAAGTGCATATCTATCTATGAGCCTCTCTTGGAGTGCATAACAAAGTAAGGACGGGAGAGGGCCCCGCCATGCCCAAATGTACACAAAAGAATCATACCAAGCTAAACTGCAATGTGGAACAAGTGGAATGCTCTTGTACAAACACTGAGATGACAGCCTAAGGGTCTAAACCATCACCCTATCTACCTGCAGGCTTGAACGCAGCATCCACAAAAAAAAAAAGACGTCAGTTCGGACAAAGTACTGAGTATGTAAGGCATGAGAGTAAAGTACTGAGTATGTATGGCATGACAATAACATATGAGAGACATAAGAAAACATAGTGTAAATGAGTGCAACTTTGTACGTACGAACCTTACGAGAGTCAATGATATGCATAAATACTGTACATGAATGCATGAGGTCATACGTATATACATGCGTATATAACACCTGTCAAGCCTCTGTAGGAATCCCATCATATCGTATCGGCCTCTGTGGGCATCATCATCATGATTATCATCGTTATCATCATATGATCAGCTGATCAGGTGGTAGTGCGTATATAAAGCCATCACCTTCCCCATACCTCATATATATGTAAAACATAATATACGCGTATATAACGCCTGAGGGGTACAGGTCTGTATATGTATATATATAATGAAATGCAATGCATAAACATGATAAGAGTACAAGTAACTCTCGAAATCATATTGAATCTGAAGGAAGACTTCCTGAAGATACATTATGGAACATGAATCAAATGGATCATTCCTAACTCTAAGACTAGAATAATTATTTATTAACGTTACGTATACATCTAGTTGATAAGGATTATACAAAAAGAAGGAAAGGGACAGCCTTAACATACCTCATCATCTACTTAACCACTCTACGTCTATCCTCCTGAGCTAGAAAATCTACATTCAAGACAATTCACGCTAAGGTTAAGTCGTTGAAACACTCATAATGTTAAGCTAGACTAATAGGTGAGTTAACGAAATTTAGGCAGCATTTCCCCTATATCATCTACTTCTATCAAATTCCAACACAACTCCCAAAACATCAACAATACCATAACAAAAATATTATATTCAAAGTAAACACAAATCTGTCCCAAAACTTCCTTTCATAATCAATCCATAACAACAACTTTAACACAACACCTTATGACCTTTTCCTCCATAACTATCTTCACCTTTAAGACTTTCTAAACCTTCAATCAACTCAATATAAGAAATAGGATGAAGAACATACCTTATATATTGAAGAACTTCAAATCACACAACTTGCTTGAAGACCAACCTTACCACAATATGAAATAGAAGTAAGGATAATCAGCTTCCATGAACTAGCATAGGGTTTTAAAGCTTGATCTTCTCTTGAAATGGTTTTGAATGTTTATGGATGATTAGGGATGGTGGACAGAGCTTGTAGAGGTACAAGGGATCTTATTTTGGTGAAAAATGAGCCCCAAGTTGTGGCCCTTTAATTTATAACAAAAGGGAAAAGTTCTGCCGCCTCAATTTCACGGTTCCTTTCACGGGCTGTGAAACTATTCCAGTGTCTCCACCACACTACCACCAATCACCACTTTCACAGCCCGCGAAAGTGGCCGTGAAATAGTCTCAGTCCAATTTTTTCGACAAAATGTATTCTTTCCAATTCGTTTGACGACCAACCTTCATACTCTTTTCCAAACATATTTAAGAACTTATATAACTCCGAGATATACCCGTATTCCTGATGCATAGTTTCCCAAATGATTTCCAGTACGAACCTACGACAACCAACTTAAAATAAAATTTTAACGTGCGTAAAAAATGAGATGTACCAGTTGGTTATCTCTGTATCATGTGATTTTGGTCTATCATGACAAAACGGTTACCTTAGTGATGACATTCCCTAGGTTAGAGTGGAACGGTGATTCTAGTCACGCGCCGAAGAGAGTGATATCGTTCCTTAAGGCTCGTTGGATGGTGGAGATGGGGTGTTTAGCATATTTGGCCTATGTTTGGGATATTAGTGCCGATATTCCTCCACTTGAGTCTATCCAGTGGTTAAGGAGTTTCCCGAGGTGTTTTCGATAGATTTATCGGGTGTTCCACCGGATCATGACATTGATTTTTTCATTGACTTGGAGCAGGGAACTAGGCCCATTTCTATATCACCATATCGGATGGCACTGGCAAAATTGAAGGAACAATTACAAGATATGTTGAGTAAGGTGTTCATTAGACCTAGATCCCTTAGGGTACTCCATTGTTGTTTGTGAAGAACAAAGATGGGTCTGTGCAGATATGCATTGATTATAGACAATTGAACAAGGTTACTATCAAGAACAAGTGTCCCATTCCTCAATTGATGATCTGTTTGACCAGCTTCAGGGTGCATCTATTACACCCTGTACTTTCATATTAGAATGCATCGTAAGTAAACCAATATAAGTCAGAGAGGTTAAGGACCTTTATGACGATAATGATGGGTTACAACAAGTGTTAAGGAAGTATTGTGAGGGTTGTAGGTTAAATGAATCAAAGATGTTATAACCTGTACTTTCGAGGTAAAACTAGGAGTTCTTAATATGTTAAGGAGGTCTTTTTTTAAGCTATTTGAATCATATAATGTTCATATGTTATGTTTTGAAGTAAAGCAAGCTGTAAAATAAAAGTCAATAAAAGTTATTGCAAGTAACGTTCATAATTTTTGCTGAAATTTGGGTCTAATGTGACTGAGCTTTTCTCCCAATGTTCTTGGATTTACGGGACGGTCCACTCACCAAAATGAATTTGTACGAGTCTAGTTTCTAACACTTTAAACCGTTCATCCTTGACGCATCAGGGTAGAGAGATATTCACATTTCACGAGACTGCGCAGGTAGCCCATTTTTGGGACCCACTTAAGCGGTGGCCGACTTACCTTGTCTTAAAAACTATTTGGATGACTATTCTTGCTCATTTTTTACCCAAACTTCATCCCTACACTCCTTCTAACCCTCCTAAATAGATTCCAAAGGTTCAAGGGTGATTCCATGAATGTTACACCATATTTCAACATCAAAAGCTAGCTTTAGTGAAGAACAACACTTCTATGGTCTTGTAGTGACTTTGGGGGTTGGTGTAAGCTAAGAGCAGCTTGGATTGAAGGTTGTGGTTTATTTATAAGGTAAGTATATTACTCTCCTGGTTGTGCTTAAGCTTTTACGAGTGTTGGATAGCTTGTTTGTATAATAAAATGTACAAGATAGCATGTGGAAGTTGATTGATGCACTATTTATGTTGTTGGGCTGTTTGAGATTGGAGTGATGCTAAAAATGGTTGTTAAAGTTAAATATGTATTCTTGGTGTTGCTATGATTATGGTAAGTTAAATAATTCAGGGAAGGTGCTGCTGAATTTTCCCTAAAATGAGCTACTTGCTTGATATGTAGCTAGTTGCCTTAGAGTTAAACTTGATATTAGGATTTATATCATTGCCCTTTCGTTGGACTGTTTTGAGGTTATAAATGTGACTTTTTGTGTCTAGAAATTAAAGGAATTAACTTGGTTATTCTATGATTCTGTTTTATGCTTTTCCATAAGTTGGTTGTGAAGATGAAAGTAAGTTAAAGGAGGAAATGGCCACATAACGTTGGAAGTTGTTTAGCTTGATGTTCTCTCCTGTTAGGGATGTTTTGTGTTGTTTTTAACGATGGATATATGGCCGGAAATTATATAAATATTCTTGTTATCATGTTGGTTGTGTTGTTAAATTAAATTTATATGAAGAAAGGGGTCGACGGGTAAGAAGGGTTCAATCCGAGCTCACCGCTCGTCTTGATGATTAGTAGATTCGTTGGTAACACTTGTGTACTTGGTTTGTTGTGTAGAATAAGGCATATTTCAGACTGTTCGGATTGGAATTGTTGAAGCAAGAATTAAGGAACATTCTTTCTTTCTTTTGGCATGACTCCAACCAACGACACGAAAGCGAATGATATTTATAAAAAGACTTGATTCTCACTAGTTGTAGAAGCGTACATTCTTGGCCCTCCATGGATAATGAATTGAATATGATTTCTCTCTTGAACTCTCCATGAATCATTGTTGTTGGTATTTTTTGATTCTTATAAACATTGTATGATTGACGAAGTATCTCACATGATGTATTCGGAGGTAACTTATCATACGTCACTCCGATGCCCTTGTGGTATCTTTCATGGTTCCGATAAGTTTAAGAAGTCTTTCTATGACTCATATACATGCATGCATACATATTGTTATATCCCGTGTTTTTATGTGTTGGAAAGCGTGCGAGTTAAATGACATTAGTAACGGAAATGAGGTTATCCCCCAAGGTTATAGGTGGTTAGAGTGATTACGGATGTATCATAAGGATTAGAAGTTAAACAAATCGAAGAAAATAAGTTTCCTCAAGGTTCAAAATTTATTCGAATAAAATACGGCCAACATAACATCCCGTATTTTTGGACTAGGAAATTGAACCATCCAACATGAGCAAATTTACCCGAGCCGGAGGATTTGGTCATATTCAAGCATGAAAATCAAGAACTCGGTGTATACAAGGAATGAAGTCCCGAAATGGTTTAAGATGGAATAGTGTGACGACAATGATTGCAAACAATATTTTATGTATGGCAAATGAGGCTGTGGACTAGTGCTATATCGCATGATCATGACAATGAGTATATGAAGTGTATTAAATGATTGAAAATAATTATTATTTAAGTGAATTGAGATCAAGAATTAATTATAGATGTATCTCGGTAATGTAGAGTGTAGTAGATATAAGGAATAAATTATTAAATTGGTGGATGAGTGGGATTTTAGCACTACTACGTGGCAGCCAAGGAGGAGAGGAAATTAGTGACTATTCTTTCTTTGGTTAGTGGTGGCATCACTACACGTTAGTATTTACCTAACTATGTCTTATATGCATCTAACATTTCATTTGTTTAGCTATTTGAGTTGGTTGATCAGATTGTAACTACAACAAACCATAGCAAAATACTTCTCTAAACTACTAACCAAGAACGTAAGTATCAAGTTGGTGAATTAGATATTGTGTAGTCTAAAATATTTTAGATTGGATGAGTCCTTCAAGAAAATAAGGCAAGAACGAATTGATGGACAACAACATATATGCAGCACGGGAGCAGCAACATGAGTTCTTCGGAGGAAGCAACATACAATTAATTTTTTTCTCAAGAACAAAATATGGGTTTTACCCACTACTTCAACTTCGTTGTTTTCATTTGCCATGCTGTTGGATTCAAGCTTTCTTCGCAGTGAAGTAAGGTGGAAAGAGAGTAATTCTTAGCATATAAGGTAAGAATTCTCCTATGCTTGATATATTTAAATTCATCCCGGTCATAGTTAATTTGTGAGATGGGAACTACGAAATTAATTACGGAAAATCGGATAAGTTATTGTTGTTGTTGTGTGGGCTGATTTGAGGTATATTTTTGGGTTGTGTTGTGGCTAGAAATTAATTGAATAACCTGGAGGTGTTGTTGTTGTTGAGAAATTTCGGAATGAAGATGAGGTTTAAAACTATTGTTTAATTGACAAGCCGAGCTTGCCGCTCATCGCGTTATTGTTTGAATTATTGAAGCTATCTTTGTATTATTGAGGGGTTAGATCGATGGGATTAATTGTTGATGTTGTTAATATGATTGTTGATATTTTTGTTGATGATTTGGCCGAGTTAAATTCTCGGGGTTTGTTGAATTTACAAAGGAAATGCTGTCCAAATTTCTACAAATGACGTGCTAGCTTAGGGTTGGATTCCTAAGTACCTGTAGCTAATGTTTGGTATCTACTGACGTTGTTGTAGATCTTGGGAAGACCAAGACTTAGGTTTGGATTAGCTTAAGGAGCGGACAAGGTATGTTAAGGCTATCCATTTCTTTCATTTTGGCATGATCCTTATCATATGAACGAACACAAAGGAGCAAGCGAGTTCCAAAGACTCTATTCTTAGATAGTGTAGAGATATTTGTATCCTTGGCCTCCTATGTTTTATGTCCATAACTCCCAGAGACTTATCATACTAGCTTCTTATGTCACCAGAGGAGTTCAGAGCATCCTTTTCCGAGTTTTACATGAATTTATATATATTATATTATATATGGATCGGGCCGTACGTTCCTCGGCACAATTATATTATATATGGATCGGGCCGTACGTTCCTCGGCACTATTATACTATATATGGATCGGGCTGTACGTTCCGCAGCACTATCAGTTATATTATAACCTATGCCTATCATATGCCACAGAGTCAATTTCAGTCATATAGAGTTACGCAGATATTCTCAGATGTTAGCCACAGATGTATTCAAATATTGAGACTGGTTTTCACGATTCATCTGTACTTGATGTTCTTATGCCTTACATACTCGGTACATTGTTCGTACTGACGTCCCTTTGCCTAGGGGCGCTGTGTTCATGGCACATAGTCCCAGATTGTTTTGCAGGTAAAAGTATTTAGCTAGGATGGTTGGCTATCAGCTGGGATTGACAAACTCCATTTTCTTCCTGGAGCAGTGCCGAGTCATTATGGTTATCATATGTGTGTATGGGTATGTCGGGGCCCTATCCCGACTCATATGATTCAGGTGTTTACTCTTAAAGACTTTGCAAACAGTGTCCTGTGGTTAGTATGTTGAGATATCATGAAGCGACCATGTAGGCCGATATGTCAGTTTGACTTATTCGGCTTTTGATTAATTGAGTATCGTTCGCAAATTTCTATGGGTTGACTGAAAGTACTTTATTATATTTTTTTTAAAAAAATTATGTGTCCAGCTTCATTATGTAAATACCAGAGGGTTTGCCTAGCTCTAAGTAAGAGTTGGGTGCCCATCACGCCCTATCAGGATTAGGGTGTGACACATATATAATATTATGATGAGTCTGTGTGTGGCTCTAATAGTATAAGGTGTCCGTATGTGGCTCTAATGATACTTATGAGCCTGTGTGTGGCTCCGATGATACTTGTGAGTCCGTGTGTGGCTCAAATAAAATTATGAGTCTGTGTGTGGCTCTACCGGTGATATATCTACATATATATATATATATATATATATATATATATATATATATATATATATATATATATAGAGAGAGAGAGAGAGAGAGAGAGAGATACACACACACACATATATACATATACATACCGCATTTATGCATGTCATATCCCTCGTAGGCGATTCCGAGATGAGGTTGATCATCTTACTCTTTCTTACATTGATGCCTTTACTTATATTGTTGTTCTTGCCTTACATACTCAGTATTTTATTTGTACTGACGTCCATTTTGCCTGGGGATGCTGTGTTTCATGCCCGCAGGTCCTAGTAGACAGGTTGACAGTTCCCCAAGTAGGATACCAGCTCAACGGAAGAGGTGTTGCACTCCACTTGATCCAGAGTTGCCTGTTGGGTCAGTATGCACATATATACAGCTATGGGCATGGCGGGGCCCTGTCCCATAATGATGATATTTTATATACTCTTTAGAGGCTTGTAGACGGATGCCATATATATAGATAGTTGGTTGGCCTTGTCGTCCTATGTCCTGCATGTATACTGTTCATGTTGCCCTTGTGGGCCCGTATACCTCATGTATGAGTTTGTATATCATGTTGGGCCGTCAGCTATCGAGTAATTCCTTGTGGTTTATTCTGATTACCTTGAGATGGCCTTTCTGGCCCACTTTTGCATGATAGTAACATAAGGAAGATATGCCACGTTGGTGCTAAGTTAATTAAGGCACCGGGTGCCAGTCATGCCCCTCCGGTTTGGGGGTTTGACAAACTTGGAATTAGAGCAGGGCTATCCTAGGGATGTCTATAAGCCGTGTCTAGTAGAGTATTGTTTATAGGTGTATTGCACGCCGCATTTATAAATAGGAGGCTGCGGGACATTTAGGATGGTTAGCTTTCTTCCATGTTCTAGGTCTTGCGATAGAGCTGAGTTATAGGGAATTCAGTCTAATGTATACCATGTAGGTTGTGCAGTGATGACTTCGCCTAAAAGAACTACAGCGGGCTGAAATGATAAGGGGGGATTGAGAGAGGGTAAGAAATGTATGCCCTCTATTGTGCCCGATCCGTCTGAAGACCAGGATGAGTCACTTCCTCAGATAGCTCCAATTCCTTTAGTATTAGAGGAGCATAGAGAAGCTACAACACCTCCAGTTTTACTAGTTCCACCACCGGCTCCATCTGATCAGGGTGTGAGAAGGGCAGTACAGGTATTGACGCAGTTGGTTGCCTCACAGGTTTGGCGCCATCCGAAAGCGTTTGATGGAGATAGACCCCATGAAGGGTCAGGGAGTACACAGCCTTGGGATTTTAGAGGGCAAGGCTCATATCTATTTACATGATATGATCCAGATGAGGTTATTAGGTGGACTAAGAGGGCTAGGACAGTTGGTAATGATAGAGGAATTCAGGGTGGTGGTAAGTTGCAGCAGGCTGGGCTTATACAGTGAATTGCGTGAGACCAGAGTTCTCAGGTAAGGCCGGTAAAGGGTTCACAAATATCGATATGTTAGGATCGTGTTAGTACAGGTAGAGTAGAGCCACCCCGACCATTGTGCCCTTAGTGCGGTCAGGCGTATGCCGACCAATGTTGTGTATGTATGGGAGTTTGTTTCTGGTGTGGTAGTAAGGACCATAAGATACGGATGTGTCCAAAGGTAAAGCGTAAATATCAAATTAGGAGCGAGGATGAGACGTCGGGTTCTGGTACTTCTTGAGATTTCCTTCTGAATATAGGTATGTAATTGGTTATCTTGTAGGATCTTTCCTTTTAAGAGTTGATATCAAAACTGTAGTATGTTTATGCTATTGATATTATGAGATTATGGGGTTGAACTTTATCACATTATCGAAGATTATAATATCCTAATGAGAATAAGTTACAAATATAAGACGAGAGGACAAGGCAAATTCTAAGATCTGAGTGGTAATTATGACCTATGAAGTTAGGGGGCATATGAACCTTCAGCAATGTGGTGACAAATATACGTCTCAGTTCTCCTTATGAAGTGTATGACAACTAGTAAAATGTTAACCAAGTATACGAGAAAATTCAGCCAGACAGTTTTTGACCTTATGGACGAGTCATGTTAAATAAGCAAGAGTGTTAGAGGTAAATAATAGAGTGGGGCGTAAAGGAAATTATCGAGGAAATTTTACAGCTCATTGGATTATTAACTAAGTAGGGCAACGTCAAACAGCTAAAGAATGCGACCAGTTAGAATAAAGGGAATCAAGAATCAAGGGTGTTTTATAAGATGAGAAATTGAAAACTTCGAAAGGTTTGTATGAAACCAAGTAAAGTAATATGAATAAACAAAGAAGATCATGAGTAGGTGTAGGTTAAAATAGGGGAGCGCAATACAAATTTTAAGCAAGGGAAGACAAGGAAAGGGGTGGATTTAGGGGCTTAAAGCAATAACGGGCTATGTTTTCTGCAGGGGCAAATTAGTAATATCAATAGGGATTTCCGGAAGGTCAATCTAACCATATTTCCAAGAGACACTGAAAATAGAGGACGACTAAAGAAAGTCAGAACAAAAGATAGTGACTAGAGGTTCCAAGGACTCTTGCACTTGTTAGTAATACAGTGTGGGAATGAGCAAAGGTATGGAATGAGGAAAGCAATTATAGAAAAGGACTATGAGTATGATCTGCAAAGAGTCCCCTGACAAGCTACATAAATTGAAGTTGAGTTCATTGAAAAGAAGTTTGTAAGTGAGAACGCGCGATTCTCTACGTATATAGATCTCTTTCAAATCACCTAGGGAAGAAGAAAGGTCACTCTAGGATCAGTTATAATAAGATTACGGGTTTATGAAAAATGTGGAGACGAGCAGGATATCAAAAGTAAAGTAACGACTTATTCCCTAAGGGGGAAGATGAGACAGTGAAGCATTTAGCCGGGAATGTGCCTTATATAACAAGAAGGATAAAAGGATGTAGAAGCAAACGAGATGAAGGCAAATTGGCTAGAACTACAAATTGATAGTGCGAGAGTCAATTACTTTGTACAGGAGAATGTAAATTGGAAAGAGAAGTCAACCCAGAAAGAATAATCATTAGAGTCTGGAATATAGAAATAGACTGGTAAAACAATCGATAAGGAATTAAGGAAGGACCAAATTACGGCTGCATAGGAAGTTAAGAATAAATCTTGGAAACATTCGCAAGGCATAGTCATTTCAAATTGATTCACTATTTCAAAATGATGACCTCGGGAAGTAAGGTAAATGAAAACAATGACGAGAGAGCAAGTACAACTTGAAAAAGATTTAAAAGGAAGTAGAGCATTACGTCCACAATGTGAAACTGGTACTGGAAGTAAAGCATGGGTTATCATTGACAAAGGAAGGAAGGACGGGGATATAATTGCTAGCATAAGGATACACTGTTAAATGAAGTCAACTTCTTTGAAATCATGAGTACCATCATCAGGAGATCATATTGAGGATTTATTATTTACCGTGTGTGATAACATGAGGACGGACGATGTCAGAATTATAGATATACGAGTGATCTAAGAGATAAGAGGTCTAGAGCAGAATAGCAAGGAAGGAGTAGTGAGGGAACTTAAAATGAGGTACCATCAGTAATTGGACGACAGTGAAAGAGGATAAAAGTGAAAGTGTCCCTCCCTACAGATCTAGTTTTTATTTTTTTATTTTTTTTAAAATAAGAGTAAAAAGGATCGAGCCAATATCGAATGGATATGCCTACTCATAGGCCGGGAGGGATTGATAAATAAGCTAACCCAAAGGATGAAAAGAAGTCGTGAGAGGTCTTTGATAGAGAACGGAGTTGAAAATTCATGTGATAAGCTTAGATAATGGGGATATACCAATTCAGAACATAGTAAAATCACTTCTCATCATTGAAAAGTATGAAACGTCGACATGAGGATCTCATTGAGGGAGGACCCGAAGAAGTATATGATAAGGCAAACGTTTAGATCTTCTTAGAAATCTTGATCATGAAGGACGTAACAAGATGATAGGATATGTTGACCAAGACATGTAAGGCCATACAGAAGAGATTAGGCCAAATGACTTATGAGTCGGAGTTGCCCTTGGAATTAAAATCTGTGCACCAGTATCTCTATTTCTATACAAAGGAAATACATTAGAGATCTCCCTCATTTAGTGATACAAGCCCGAGGAGCACACATAAATCAAGATACTTCATCTGAGGCCGAACCAATGAACTCCGAGCCTTACAAGTCATGGTGATGCGAAGAGAGGCTTTGGAGACCTTTGAGGAGCTTCAAAGGAGAGCATATGACGTGTGGATAATTTATTGGTCGCATGGAGTGAAGATAAGATGGAGGGAGACAATGGTTGCTAGCCATGCAAAGAGGCTATTCTTTAATGTCAAGCTATCATACCTAAAGACGACTACCAAACAAGGCCCTTACTTTATTAAGGGTATTTTTGTAATAGTTAGTCTAATCTTATTTAGCATAGTAGTATAAATACTACACTTAGTAATTTCATTACTTAGTTTATGATGAATTTAGGATTGATATTATTATCATAGTTAATTTATCTTACTAGTTATAACATTCCGCAAATTCGAATTAAGTGTCAATGAGTTGAAAGAATATTAATGTGATATTTTAGACATACGAAGTCCTATCGAGATGAATTTGGATAAAAATAGTTGTTTTAAGATCAAGACGAATAGCGGGTGCGTAAGATTCGATAGAATCGACAAAGTTTTCGGTACGCCTAAATTCCAATCTGTTTACGTGAAAATCCATTGAGAATTTGAGAAAACTTGAAACATGAAAGTTGTAACTCTTTGAATTACCTTTCCAACCATATATTTTGGAGCTCAATCGGAGAGTTTTCCTAGGAGTTATGCCCATTTTACTATACCATGTCGACATACTCGAAAATCATAAAATTTTGGCTAAGTGTTAAATGGCCTGCGGAACTTGCTGAGCGCGGCTCAAAAGGAGGTAGGGCCTCTCCATAACCCTCACTGAGTGAGGTATGAGGGTCCAAGAGTGAAATTTTAAGAAAATTGACTAAGTCCTTTTTGATGGGTGAGCTCACTGAGCGCGGCTCAAAGCGAGGTAGGAGCTCGCTGAGCACGGCCCATAGGGAGGTCAACCCTCACTTTGGAGCTTTCTCAGCAAGCCAGGAAGTACAAATGCCCAGTGCTATGAATACAACACTGAACTCGAGAATTCATTTATCAGACATTCTAATTTCGTAGAAAACACTTGTAGGATGACTTTTTGAGAGCAAACAATCCTAAGCTTTGCCAAAACATCTAAGATAAGTTATTGATCAATTCCAATGATTATTACCTCAATCTAACAAAGATTAACATTAGAAACGTCACCTATTCTATAGATTGTGAGAATTCAATTCAAGAACAGTTGAAGAGGAGAATTGTTGGGAGTTCATCGTGAGGTAAGTTTCTGAAATTCAAGTATAGTTATGGGGGTTGTTTGGGATTTATACATCATTTACATATCATCAGAATCCATGGGTGAATTGAATGAAAGCAAGAGCACGAAATGTGGCTTAGAAACCCTAGTTTTCAAGAAGGGTTGGAATTCTATGGAAAGGTGTAAAGTTCTAATATTTATCATCTAAAATCATTGTAGTGTGATTGTTGAGCCTTGGAAATTACGTTTGATCGGGATTTGAGGTATGTTGACATTTTGAAAATCTTCTTTGAAGCATGATAACTTCTTTGAAACATATTAATGTATGTTTTGCTTGTTTATGTGTGTGGTTGAATACATGTGTCTTGAAATTCTTCTTTGAAATATAAACATGACTAAAAAACTCTTGGTTGGTGGATGTTCCTTTCGAATCTATTTTCAAAATGTGAGATGATTGGAATGAGGTCATGCACGTGTAGGGTCAAGCCTACATCAAACCTTAAACAATATTAAACTATCATAATGCATATGTTTTGCCCATTATAGGATGATTGAATTTATTTTCTAAAAGACTGATGTTTTAAATGTGTTGTGCCTTGAATGGATGTTCTTGAACTTGAAATTGAATAGGTGATTTAAACATGACTTCTACGTGGAATGTGACATGAAATACCGCTATTGTGAGAATATGGTTTGAGAAGTGAATTCGGCAATAAGCCATGATTGATGATTCAGTTATATACCATGATTGCAATTGTTTGTGTGACAGCCTATATGGGTAATCTGTGCTAGTCTATAGGACGATTAGCCATTATGGACCCTAACGTACCAATACGAGTATTGCTATGTCAGTCCAGAGGACGACTGACCTCCGAGGCATGCAGCCCAGTACATCTTTTGTTGTGCTTGTCCAGAGGACGATTAGCCTCCGTGGTTTCTTAGCCTGGAGTATCGAGTGGTTGTTATTTTGTTACCTATGAGTGGCTTGTGGTGACATTGTATTTGTAATTGAATTACTTGACATGGTAACAGTAATGAGTTAACTTGATGTGTTCTTCGTTGTTGGATTCTCTGATGACTTGTTTAAGGTTATTGATTTAAACTGTCTTTCATTGATACCGTTTAAAAAAATTATTTATCTTATTTTATTGTTAACTATTGCCCCTTAGATACTCACTGAGTATCCAGTACTCAAGCATATAATTGTTATTTTTTATGGTGTGTCAGGTAACACAGAAGAACAGGTTTGTGATACGCTAATGACTTAAGAGAACTTGCTGCTTTCGAGATCATTCGATGAACCCACATGATTGTTCGTGGGGCACCATTCTATCTTTACTTTACATATTTTAGTTTTTGGATGCGTTCTAATGCATTAGACATTTATTCATTATCTTACAAGCTCCATAGACAATTGTCAGATTATGGGTAGTGTGTTGGAGTCTCGTATGACTTGTTGAGGAATTTGGCCACGTACTATGACTAAGTATTCAATTAGACTTCCGCTGTGTTATTTTCATAAGTGTGATAATGATTTCATTTAAATATTTAGTCTTGTTCGAGTTAAATAATAGAAGATTATTAAATAGGAACTTGTTGTTATTAATTCATAAGGTGCTTCCGGTGCTGTTCATAGCATCGGATGCCTATTACGTCTAGGGTCGGGTTTGGGAAATGACAAGCTTGGTATTAGGGCCTAGGTATAGATGTGTTCTAGGATTGTTCTGCGTTTGTGAAGTTGTGGCCAGTGGAATCTTCCTTGTTGATCACCTGCATAATTGAACGACTACTAGAACATTTATAGGTGTTTCTCATTTTTCTATATTCTAGATTGTGCAATAGAGCTTGAATTTCCCTTAGGATCGTTTTGGCATGTTCGTTAATTCATGTCTCAAGGAAATGGCTTTAACTCGTACGAGAGCTGCTAACTAAGGGTGTAATGGTGCTTCTGATTCAAAGATCTGGCGGACGAACCACTAGAATCATTAATTGTACCACTGTTGAGACTAATGCTGGAGTTGGTAATGACAACAGAGATCAAGCACCACCGCCCGCACCACCTGCTCCAGCTTCCCCTACTGCGGGCATGGCTGAAATTGGATCGATGTAGAATGCGATCCAGATGCTTACCACCATTGTTGCATCCCAACATTAGTGTGGGGGTGCAGATCCGGCACTTGGTGGTGGAGGAAGACTTAAGCACTTTTTGGGGTTGAATCCGCCCTAGTTCTTTGGTTCGCTAGAGGAGGATGATCCGCAGTACTTTATGGATGAGACTTTCAAAGCTCTAAGGGAAATGTGTGCTCACAATTTTGAGGCTGTGGAATTCGCTGCATACCAATTAAAAGATGTTGCTCATGCTTGGCTCAAATTGTTGGAGACTGAGCGGGGTAATGATACTTCAGCTCTTACTTAGGCTGAGTTCGAGAAAGCATTTATGGAGAGGTTTCTGTGTGATGAGGAGCAATTTTCTATGGCTACTAAATTTGAGAAGATCTAGCACTATGTCTGTTTGTGAGTATAGCTTGAAGTTCACCCGTCTGGCGAGGTATACATCGTATATGGTTCCGACTAAAAAGCACAAGTTGACCCAATTTGTGCGTGGTTTAGTACTACGTATTATGTCTGCGTGTGTTGCTGCGGCTATGTCTCCAACTCTTACATTTTCATCTTTGGTTGGGTTCATTGAGCAACAAGAGAATTGGAAGGGTGAAGAAAGGCTACAAAGGGAAAAAAGTAAGAAGGATCGATCTGCGAGTGGGTTCAGTGGTTCACAAAATGTAGGGCAAAGGAAAGGATATTCTGCTCCTGCATAGATTGGCGCTTATTCAAATGCTAGTACTCTGTCTGTTAGACAAGCTAAGAGGAATAACAATCAGAGTTGGTATTCACAAGGTGGTAATAAACACTCATCTGAATGGGAGGATCGTATTTGTCATCATTGTGGTATAAGGGGTCATATCAAGAAAGATTGTCTGAAGTGGCTTCATGAAATGGCTAACTCTTCTGGTTAGAGAAACCATTCGTCTGCACATGTTGCTGCTAGGAATCTGCCTGCTGGTAATACTAACAATGCTCCTAATTCTTGTGGTAATAGGATTGGTAAAGTGGTTGCTAGCACCGCTAATGGGGGTTAAGCCCGACTTTATGGTTTGACTCATAGGGAGGCAGCTGAAGCCTCAGATGCTGTGGTCACAGATATTCTCACTATTTGCTGTTTTGATGCATATTCGTTGATTGATCCGAGTTTAAATCTCTCTTACGTGACACCATATTTTGCTCTTGATTTTGGGGTGGAGCCCGAACTATTGATAGAACCCTTCTCTGTGGATACCCCTGCTAGTGTTCCCGTTATTGCTTATAGAGTTTATAGAAATTGTGTGGTAATTAAAAGTTGTGAGACTATAGCAGACTTGTTTGAACTAGAGATGGTAGATTTTGATGTGATTATGGGGATGGATTGGTTGTCTGAGTGTTATGCAAATGTGGATTACCGACATATATTAGTTCGTTTTGAATTCCTTAATGAACCAGTTATTGTGTGGAAAGGTGAAATTACTAAGCCTCGAGGTATGTTAATTTCTTATCTTAAGGCTCATAAAATGATCTTGAAAGGGTGTATTTATCATCTAGTTGCTGTCAACGACACTCAAGCCATAGTATCCGAATTTGAGTCTGTTCTTATAGTTAATGAATTTCCCAAAGTGTTTCCAGAAGACCTTCCGAGCATTCCACATGATAGAGTTATTGATTTCGGAATTGATATTATTCCCGATTCGCAACCTATCTCTATTTCACCTTATCGTATGGCTCCGGCAGAGCTACGGGAGTTGAAAGACCAATTGAAGGATTTGGTGCATAAATGTTTTATTCGACCAAGTACCTCATCATGGGGTGCTCCGGTCCTGTTCGTCAGAGAGAATGATGGTTCTCTTAGAATGTGTGTTGATTATCGTACTTAATAAGGTGACCATTAAGAATAAGTATCCTTTCCCTAGGATAGATGATCTGTTCGACGAATTTCAGGGTGCTAAGTTCTTTTCCAATATTGACTTGAGGTTTGGGTATGATTAGCTGAAAATAAAGGAGCAGGATATTCCGAAAATTGCTTTTTGTACTCGTTATGGACACTTCGAATTTCTGGTGATGTTACACCTCGAAAATTTTTTCGTTAATGCATAGTGGATAGACTAACGAAGGGCACAAAGTATACGATGTTTCAATAAGTAAGAAATAGCATTTGTTGATCCTAATTGAGATTTCAAAGACATTCGAGGTAAGAGAAGAAAGTTTGCCAAGAAAGGCAAGGTATACGTTATGTATCTGAAAGGATTTATGGGTAACAAGTTAATGATGGCTTAATGATGTCTTGGGGAAGAGTTATAACATCCCTTAGATTGTTAATGAAATGTTAAACAAGTGTTAAGAAGGTTCCATAAGGATTGGAGATCGAACGAGTCGACAAGAACGAGTTTCGGAAAAGCTGGGCATTATACGGTCCAACATACTGGCCGTATGTTAGGCCTTATATATGCCTAGAATGGTAGCCTTCACTGGACCAAAGGTACGGCCATACATACGGTCCATATAAATTATACGGACCGTATGTTGGTCCGTGAAACCAAAGCGGGATAGATTGTGAGTTATTAAAAAGGGAACCTAAGTTCATTTCATTTTCACTCCCCTTCTCTCAAGAACTCTTTAGAATATTTCTCCAAACTTCTTCCACAAGAACTCAAGAGAAATTTATGATCAACTTTATCAAACCAAGAGAATCAAGTGTAAGAAACTCATTAGGGCTCATCCAAGACAAGAAATCCCATTGGAGGTGAACTAGGATTTTTGCTCAAGTGAAGTGTTTCCACCCAAAGTCCATTCCTACACCATCTAAGGTAAGTTTTATCATCATTCCATGTTGTTTAGGGTATTGAGAGGTTGAAAGACTTGGATTGTAGAAGGAGATAGAAAATGGGTCATGAATGTGAGAATAGTGGCATTTTTGAGTAGTAGTTTGGAATGAGTCATGATTCTTGACATGTTGTGATTATAATTATGTTATAAATGACATTAAGAACATGGGATAGACATTGTATATGAATGAATGTAATAGTGTGCTATGACCATGGATATGGATGATTTGAAGTGAATTGGGAAATATGGATAATATAGGTGAATAAAGACTATTGCTTATGATTTTGTGAGCGGTGTTATAAGACGTTTGGGAGTTGATATATGATATGGGGAAAGTTGTATAAACAAAGGAGATGCTGTCCAATTTTCTCTAGCTTTAGTCAAGTATGCTAAGCTATCGATTATCTAATGTTAGTATAACCTCTAATGAAGGTAGAAACGTGAGCATTGAAGGAGAACGTTCAAGTGATAGAATAGCTAAACGAAAAGGTATGTAAGGATAACCCTTCTTTCAATAAGGCATGGTTCCTTGGCTATATATATATATCCTTTCATGAGTCTATAATGTCCTCCAAATGATTCTATCTTTAAAGCTACTAAAGCTCATGATTCTCATTATGTTTACAGTTCTACTAAATTCCTTATATGATGGGTGATCCTCTAAGGATAGATGTAATGAAATAATGATAGTAATGATGTTGAAGATGCTTATGAGCTCTTATGTATATGTGTCTATGTATGACTATTACGTAACACTGAGCTTATATGGCCGGGTATGATATGTATTGCGCGCACACCACTGCAGTTGGGTACGGATAACCCTGAGCCTTGGTAGGGCCTGGTATATATAATCACCAAGCCTTGCTATGGTTGGGTATGTGAAACACCGAACCTTCATGGTCGGGTATGCTATGAATATGAATATGGATATAAATACGGATATGAATACGGATACAAATATGGATGTATGTATATGTACATGTGTATGTACACAACCACGTATTAGAAATGGAAGGTCCCTATGAAAGGCAAGCAAGTTTTTATGACGATGGTTCTACTACCTCCCATCTTATGCTATTTCTTATGTTGTCTCTTATGCTTCTATAATGATGTTGATTATGCTTTACATACTCAGTACATTTTTCGTACTGACGTCCTTTTATTTGTGGAAGTTGCGTCATGCCCACAGGTGGCCAGGGAGACAGGATTGATCCATAGCTTTATTACTCAGGGACTACATAGAGGAGCTCCATTTCATTCGGAGTTACAGCTTTTGGTATCTATTCTTTTGTGTACATACTTATGGGCATGGCAGGTTCCTGTCCCGCCTATATGATGAAACATACTCTTCTTAGAGGATCGTAGACATGTGTATATGGTTAGATGTCTTTAGCCTTTTCGGCTTAAATTTTGTATATCATTTTGATAGCCTCGTCGGCTTATGTACATTGATATGGGCATAGTTGTTGATGGTGATATAAATGTATTGTTGCCCAATGAGTTTAGCGTGAATGATGGATAGAGAGTATGATTAAGCTATGTGGCTCACTTAGATGAAAATGTGAATGTACGATAAGAGGTGCCGGGTGGTTGCACCGGTACCGTCGTAACCCTCCGGTTGGGTCGTGACATTTGACTAACGCACTAGCTGCATTTATGGACCTAATGAACCTTGTGTTTAAACTTTTCTTGATCTTTACATTATTGTCTTTATTTATGATATTCTGGTATATTCAAAGAGTGGTGAGGAGTATGCAGGTCACTTGAGAATAACCTCGAAAACGCTTGAGGAGAACAAGCTTTATGCAAAAAAAAAGCGAGGGTGAATTATGGCTTAACTCTGTGGCGTTCTTGGTCCATGTAGTGGGTAGCGAAGGTATCAAAGTTGACCCTCCAAAAATTTCGACAGTTAAGGATTGGTTGAGGCCCACAGTGTAACGGATATTGGTAGCTTATTGGGTTTGAAAAGTTACTATCGGAACTTTGTGGAAGGTTTCTTATATATAGCCGCACCACTGACGAAATTGACTCAGAAGACTACTATGCTCTAATGGTCTGACTCCTGTGAAAAGAGGTTTCAAGAGCTTAAGGGGGAATTGACTTCTGCTCCTGTTTTGACTCTGCCTTCAGGGTCTGGTGGTTATGTAGTGTATTGTGATGCTTCCAGAAATAGGTTGGGTTGTGTGTTGATGCAAAATGGTAAGGTGATCACCCATGCTTCGCAACAGTTGAAGAAGAGCTAGAAGGAGTACCCGACTCATGATTTGAAACTGGTTGCTATGGTTTTCGCTCTCAAGATTTGGCGTCACTACTTGTATGGTGAGCACTGTGATGTCTTCACAAGAGCTTGCAATATATTTTCAAGCAGCGAGAATTGAATCTTAGACAGAGGAGATGGTTAGAGTTACTGAAAGATTATGACATGAACATCTTGTATCATCCTGGTAAGGCGAATGTTGTTGCTGAAGATTTGAACCAAAAATATATGGACATATTAGCATATTTGTGTGCTCAGGATATGCCCATGCTCGAGGAAATTTGAAGACTTGCTAGTCTTGGAGTCTGACTCAATAAAACTAAAAATGGGGAGTTAGTGGGAGTTACGCAAGTGCGATATGATATTTTGGAGAGAATTAAGTCAAAGCAATATGAAGATTGACTTCTGGTGAAGCTGCGAGATTGAGTGGAAAAGGGTAAGTACACTTCATTCACCGTGGGTGCCGATGATGACGTCTTAAGGTTTAAGGACGCTTATGTGTCCCTGATATTGATGGTCTCTGACAAGAGTTGATGGTGGAAGCGCATAGTTCCAAATATTCTGTGCATCCAGGATCCACAAAGAAGTATAAGGATTTGAAATAACACTATTGGTGGAAGAGCATGAAGGTAGATATCTTTAACTTTGTGGCTATGTGTTTGATCTATCTGCAGGTGAAGGCTGAACACCAAAGACCTGTGGTTTGGCTCAAAACATTAAGATTTCTCAATGGAAGTAGGAAATGGTTGATATGGACTTTGTCGTGGGTTTACCCCGCACAAAGGCCAAATTCGATTCTATTTGGGTAATCGTGTATAGACTCACCAAGTCTGCTCATTTTCTTCTAGTGAAAACAACAGATATGGTGGCGCATTATGCGAAGTTATATTTGAAGGAAATCATTAGATTGTATGGGGTTCCGACATCTATCATATCTGACAGAGGTATGAAATTCACTGCTCATTTCTGGAAATCGTTTCATGAAGGTTTGGGAACTCGAGTGAACTTAAGCACTGCCTTTCATCTTCAGATGGATGGGTAGGCAGAAGGAACTATACAAACTCTGGAAGACATGAGACGAGTATGTGCAATTGATTTTGGAGGAAATTGGAATGAACATCTGCATCTTGTGGAATTTGCGTACAACAATAGTTATCAAGTGAGTATTCAGATGGCTCTGTATGAAGCACTTTATGGGAGCCGTTTTAGATCTCCAATTGGGTGGTTTGAACCCACTGAGGTAGAACTATTGGGTCTCGACTCAATTAAGGAAGCAATCGAGAAGGTGAACCTTATTGCACAATGACTCAAGACAGCTCAGAGATGACAAAAGTCTTACACGGATATGAGGCGTCGCGAGAGTATCGCCAATGAAGGGAGCGATGCAGGTTGGTAGAAAAGGTAAGCTTAGCCCACATTTTATTGGCCCTTATGAGATTGTTAGGAGAACTGGGAAGGTGGCTTATGAATTGAAGTTACCGTCTTAGATAGCCATGGTGTATCCCGTGTTTCATATTTTGATGTTGAGATTATATAAACATGATCCTTCTCATGTCTTGACCCGTGAAGAGATTGAATTCAACAAAGGGTTGTCTTATGAAGAGAAACCGATTCAAATCTTAGATCAACAAGATAGAAGGTTGAGGACAAATGATGTAGCTTTGGTTAAACTCTTGTGGTGAAACCATAATACAAAAGAAGCCACTTGCAAAGTGAAAGAGGACATGAAGACGAAATACCCTGACTTATTTCCTATTCCAGGTATGTGTTGAACCTTCGAGTTATCGAGTTCTAGTGAAAGTGTCGGGAGCTTCTTATTTCATACAGATGCTTGTGGGGTGTAGTGGTGGGGAGTCCCGAGGAGGACCATATGGTTATTGTTAGAGTTAGATGAGCTTAGTTTTGAGATGACGTGCAATACAAGGGAACTCTAGCGAAAATTTTGAAGACTTGAGGTTTAGTGAAAATCTTAGGCCATAACTCTCATTCGAGGGCAAATGATCCTAAGAGGGGGATAAGGTAACACTCTATAAATATGGATTAGGTGCATATGTGTTGAAAAAATATTAGTGTGACATTTTAGACATATAAAGTCCTATCGAGATTAATTGGGATAAAAATAGATGTTTTAACATCAAGACGAATAGTGGGGTGCGTAAGATTCGATAGAATCAACTAAGTTTTCAGTAGGCCTGACTTCCATCCTATTTACGTGAAAATTTGTTAAGAATTAGAGACAACTTAAAATATGAAGTTTTAGCTCTTTGAAATACCTTTCCAACCATATATTGTGGAGCTCAATCGGAGCTCTGTGCTAGGTGTTATGCCCATTTAACTAAACGACGTCGACATAGTAAAAAATCATAAAATTTTGACTAAGTGTGAAATGGACAGGGGAGCTCGCTGAGCGTGGCTTAGACAGAAGTAGGGGCTCGCCATAGCCCTAGCTCAGCGAGGTGGGGGGGGGGGTCCAAAAGTGAAAAATTTAAGAAAATCGACTAAGTCCTTTTGACGAGTGAGCTCACTGATCGCGGCTCAAAGCGAGGAAGGACCTCACTATAGAGCTTTCTGAGTGGGACCATAGTGAGGTCACCCCTCTCTTTGGAGTTCGCTCAGCGAGCCAGAAGCCCAAATGCTCAGTGTAATAAATTCAACTCTTAACTCAAAAATTCATTTATCAGACATTCCAACTTCATAGAAAACCCTTGAAGGATGACGATTTGATAGAAAATAACCCTAAGGCTTATCCAAAATATCCAAGGTAAGTACTTGATCAATTCCAATGATTATTGCCTCAATCTAACGAAGATTAACATTAGAAACATTACCTATTCTATAAATTGTGAGAATTCGATTCCAGAATGGTTGAAAAGGAGAATTGTTGGGAATTCATCGTGAGGTAAGTTTCTAAAATTCAAGTATAGTTATGGGGTTTATACATTGTTTATATATCGTCAGCATCCATGGGTGAATTGCATGAAAGCAAGAACAAAAATTTGGCCTAGAAACCCTAGTTTTCATAAAGGGTAGTAATTATACGGAAAGGTGTAAAGTTCTTATCTTTCTCAGCTAAAACCATTGTAGTGTGATTGTTGAACATTAGGAATTACATTTCAGCGGGATTTGAGGTATATCTACGTTTTGAAAATCTTCTTCGAAGCATGTAACTTTATTGAAACATATTAATGTATGTTCTTCTTGTGTAGGTGTTGTTGACACCTAATTTTTGACCTCCCATTATTATTTTAATCACCCAGAATCCTTGGGTATGAAAGGGAGTGAAATATGTATTTTTAGCATCCAAAATGATTTTATAAACTTATTTAGATAATATTTTACCATTCTCATTGGGTAAAATAACTTCTATAAATATTATAAATCATCTGGAAATTAATTTACATATTATTACAACAATTATGGTACTTGCCAAAATCAAAAACACTATAACAATTATCTTGTTTAATTAGTTACCCAAATTAGCAAGTATGTTACTCCGTTTAACTCAGGGAAATTGATTAATTAAAATAAATAATCATTTTGCCCCTCAACTTTAATTTCTGCATAAACAAATCATATTGATAATTTTCAAATTAATCTTTTTTAAAAAAAAAAAAAAAATTAAAACCACCTAGCCGATTACTAGTGGTGTTTTATTCCAAAATCAAAGTATTTACACAGATAGGAAAATAAGAACGAAGCGAACAAACTAAAAAGAAAAGAAACTACTCTAAGCTAAAGATCGAAAACGGGGAACCAAGTCTTGCCAAGTTCTCTTGTTTTGGGATGATAACACTATCGAGACACCTCAAAGCTCTCACGGGTGCTATGTTATCGGACCCCATGCTAATTCAAACAACATTAAAGGCTATGCAATCTGCTGGCCATCCATAATCTGGATAGCCAAGTTGAATCCCTTTCACTACCTATATTGATCATAATTTTCAAATTGATCATAATTAATTTAAACAATTAATTATAGTTATATTTGTAAATTCTCTTATTATGTGTTTAATTACGGCTACAATTGAAATAGTCAATGATTAGTCTAATTCCGGCCTTAATTGAAATAGCCAAAATTCTTTGGTTTAGAATAATTAAGGTCATAATTGCAAAATTGGCCTTTAAGTGTTTTAGTCCAGTTGCGGCTATGATTGAAATATCCAATTTAATGATTTAACTTGATTAAGGTCATTTTTACAATTTTTCTTGTCTAATTAGTTTAAAAGTGCCCATATATTAGATGTCCGATTTAAAGACGTTTCTTTAATACGGCTATTTGTCAGACTCTGCATATATAACCCTCCATATATACAGATGTATATGGCTATATACATGTGTATACATATACACATACGTATATCACATATACACACATATTTAATGGGTTTTGTCTTGAGGTGAGTTTGAATCCTCAAACCACATTGGTCTAACTGTGACCATAAGGATCCGTTGAGTTCTGGTTGCAAATCCAACCCTTTATTTGTTGCATGCATCGATCTGAGCCTTACGATTACTTGTTTGTGGGGAACAAGTCCAAATTCGAGACTTGTCCCACATCAGTGAATTAGGGCTTTTTGCAAATTTGGGGTTCTATTCCAATTCACCATTTGAAGCAGAGGTTTTTTGGGCAGATTTACCACAAAAAACTTGAAATACTTACTTTTGCATTTCTTTGCTTTGAAACTTAAATTTTGGAGTTAAGTATAATTTTTTTTTAAAAAAAATTACTTTTTCTGTGTTGGTGTGGCTGAGTGTTGGGATTAAGGATCAAGGAGATCTATCCAAGTTCAATCTAGATTAGTTCTGCACAAGAGAAGGGTAAATAATCTTCCTTTCTTCCTTTTTATTTCGCTTTTTTTTTTTTGGTCTCATATCATGTTTATGTTTCCTTTTTTAGCTCAGAGAATGTTTTGTGTTAGCTGGTAGTTTGGTTATTTGATTTTTTTTTGCCTGGTTATGGAGTAGTATTAATTGATCAGCAGTTTGGTATGATCATGTTTTGTTATTAGCCTAACGTTTATTAAATGTAATTTTGATTTCAACCAAATTCTATTGCTTTGTGCACTTACTCTGCTTGCCTAATTTAAATACACACTTAAGATCATGTGAAGTAACTGCTTGATGGGTTTATGTTTTGTTTGAACACTAAGGGGTTAGTAAGTTGTGTACTCTAATTTAGGCTAAGTTAGTAGTGTCTAATTTTTGTTATATTATGACTGAACCTTTTCACTTAGCTTAAGATTATGAGAAAGCACAAGTGAATCAGTTTGATTATGTCAAGGTATAGGCAGTGAAGCTGATAGAAATAGGGGTTTAAAAAGAGTTTAGATTTAGTATAAAACCACATAAAGATCTCCCATATGTTAGTTGAAGTCTAAATAGGCATGTGCTAGTCCAAATGGGAGGATCTAAATTTGAACCTTAGATCTGTTAATATAATGAACTGATGATTTAGCCAAATTTTATCAAACTTGCCCAAATTAGGTTAGCTATATGCCTAATTGGTACGTGGTTTTTTCATTCAACCTGTTTATGTCTTTTGACCTATAAGTATTTATATTACGTACCTCTATGTTAATTGAGTCTACCCCGTACTTTTGTAAATGTTTTGACAACTACGATGATAATTGTCACACATCAATAATGTCTTAAGTCTATATATGGAAATCTGAAAGAAATAAAACTGTCTACTTGACTTTTTTTCTTAACTCTTGAACACTGTGGTTTGTAGACACTTGTCTCTTTGTCCATGAATTACCATTTAAATGTTGTTCAAGTGATTCGATCTTGCTTTCCCCCTTTGTTCTTTTTCTTTTCTTCTCTAAACCATGTTTTTGTTTTGAGGACTTAGCTTGTAGACTTAAACGTTACATTTATCAACCTGAAACACCATTTCATGAAAAATATAGCTTAGGAATAGGTTAAAATATTTATAGGGGACCAGTTTGTTCTACATAGCTTAATGTTTATTGTACTCGGCCTCATGTATTGCTTTTTTCTTAACTATGAAGTTTGAGTTAGTGTTGTGGCATTATGTGCTGGTTCTGTAATACTGGGGGTTGATAATGATGGTACCCTGTAATGACCCGTTTCGTCGTTGCCGTGAATTCCGAAATATTCATGGCACTGACTCCTTGAGACATACTTGACCCTTCTTGCATTTTTGGAGACCGTTAACTTGATCGGGAAATCGTACGAGTTGCGTATAAAGAAATTGGATCCAGGGCACCTGGGCCTAATGTGCCGCTGCAGCGCCTTCCATGCTGCCCCAGCGGTGGCGCAGCAACAGTTGGGCAACTGCAAAAGCGGTGTAGCGAATTCCTCAAGGACCCCCCCAGCAGTACCGCTGAAGCGGCCCCTCAGACCGCTACAGCTGGTAAGAGCAGTGAATTCCCCTATTTAAGTGACATTTTGGGATTTGACCCCATTTTTCAAAACCTTAAAGAGCCCAGCCGCCCTTAGAGCTATTATGGAGCCAAAATGGATAGTTTCTTGGGAAAGGTAACCTCCTTAACTCCTCCCATTCATTCTCCTTAGTAATGATTCTCATTAAGAGTCCCCCATCTAGAAACCACAAGAATGGGTATCTCAATCTCCTTAGGCTTAAAAAGATGGTTGGTTAGCTGTTCATAATGTGGGTTCCATTGAATAATTCCCTCTTGTTCATCACCTAGAATGGTTATTAAATTAGTTTCTCATTTCCCTACTTGATTATAAACGGGTGTCTTCCTTGAATCTTGAAAATGGATTTCTCAAAGATAAGCTTAAAATGGCAATTTGACCTAGCTAGTGACTTAGAATAGTGTCATGAGTCATGAATGAAGGTTGATTGATCATCTAGCATTGAGCAAGTGAATCTAAAGGTAGAATAAGTTCCCATATATACCTTATCAATTCGAAGTCTTTTATAAGAGTCCTAAAGGTAATTTCTATTCTTGGACCGCATGTGTGTCTCCAAGCTCTTTCGTACGAATTACGATGTGGTGATCGAGTTGAAGAATCAATGGATGTTCATAGCATCCGCTCGGCCATGAGGTAGGTTACGGCTTCCCTTTTGGTAGACCCCGGTTAGTTTCCCATATTCATGTATTAGAAGGAACGGAGAATGCATGTGTAGGAATTGGAGATTTGGGAGGGAAGCCTAGGATGGTATTGTTATGTGATTTGTATGTTCGGGCTTGTGGCTTGTAGATTCTTTAGGATGCTTGATTTGGTTTTCATGAGTATCGGTGGATTTTATGTGACTTGGGAGTAGTGGGTGATACCTATTTTCTGTGTCTCACGATGAGGATTTTCGTAATGTGTGATTAAGTGTGTTATGCTATTAATAGTGCATCTAGTTGATAAATGGAAGGAGAAAATGTACCAACGGTTGCGATTGAGTTCTAGACTGAGTAGGAATGAATGCCTTGTGAGTAGGAGCTGAATTTACTTGTACTAAGCTAATAGGCTAATAAAGGAAGAGCAGTAATATTGTAGTGCGACTGATTTGATCTATTGAGTTGGCTTGATGCCACGAGTGAGTAATTGGTATTGAGGATTGTTGTTACAACTTGTTTGTGTAATGGTGGTACCTTAATTTGATGTTGATACATGGATAGAATCCCATATAACTTGTATAGATATTGATGATAGTGTTGGCATACCCATGATTGGCATTGGTGACTTTGATATTTAGTTGGCATACCCATGTTGGTACTTGTGACTCTGATATATTGTTGGCGCACCCATTGTTAGTGTTTGTGATTCGGATATATTGTTGGCCTACCCATTGTTGGTACTTGTGATATTGAGTATGATTATTGATGACGATACATGCATTGCACAAACTCTCATTCTTCATGACGTACTGTTGAGATACTGATGATACTTGATGAAACTTTATGTAATGAGCTGGGCTCGATTTTACTTGAGTGACGTGATAGTCCGATATCTGATGTTCATTCCAAAATCATGATTGAGTGAGTGCATGGGCTCCGTAGGTCCCCCAGAGTGGTGCCGGTGAGAACCCCTCGGGGGCAAAGATCCGGGGTCCCGTCTGTCTGTTGGGTAAAGATATGGGACGAGTGGCACTTAGACTTCGCGAGTCATACTGGTTTGTGCTACCGAGATGTCGATATTTCCATCCAGAGCACATGTGTACAGAGCATTGGCATGACATTGCATTGCATTCATACATCATTGCATTGCATTATGGCTTGTTAGAGATGATTTGGTGTTTACTTGTGATGTTGGATTCGAACTGATATATTAAGACTTGGTACAATTGGGATTAGATGCTACTTAGGCGATGATGTATACTTGTCTTCGATTATCTGTGACTTTTACTGGTTGGTTTATCTTGTGGATCGTTCGCAGGATCAGTTGTATGTTTGGCCTCTAAAGGATTTAGACTAACGATATCATAGTGAAGAGTCGACTCCTAGACTAAAAATGAATGGTATTAATGATATATGATTATCGTGATATTCTTGTGGATACGCTTGGTGTTATTAGCTGAAGGTGAATGAGTTAAGGGTCTTGGTGTCATATTGTGCGGTAAATAGACGTAGGACTTGATTTAGTTGCTGATCATGTTTATTTGTGACTTCTGTTACTGATATGTGTTTCTAACCATTGTCGGCCTATGATACTTACTCAGTATGCGTTGGTTGTACTGATACTGCTCTTGCTACACCCTTTCTAGGTGTAGAGTGTTTCAGGTGATTGATTGCAACATGTTTGGAGATGCGCGGTGCCTAATCTGAAGGCCTCCTCCCACTTCATCTCGGGACGGAGGTTGGGTTTATAGTGTGGTTGTAATCCGTATCATTTAGTCGCTCTTGTACTAGTCTAGACCAGGTCGTGGGAACTAGAAAAGAGTCTTTATTTATTTAACGATTGTAAATATTTTTCAATTTTGGAGTTTATTAGATAATTGATTTTCCGCTATTAATTGTACTTATTTATTGGAATATTCAAAATCATCTTTACTTGATTAATGTTTTATTGATTGAGGGTTCACCGAGGAGGGAAAGGTAGGTGCCCGCGCGATCCTAAATTGGGTCGTGACATACCCCTGGGGGATTTATTCAAAGCATAGGTGTGACTTACCTAGGACTTAGAAAAGAGCGGACAAGCATTAAGTTTCTAGTCAAACTCAGCTTGTCATCCTCTTTCTAAGTTGATGCGATTCCCGTATATAAGAATAAACCATATGGGATCCCTTTTAATATCAAATGGATAAGTAAACATGTATGCTTATGTTCTGGATTTCCTTTTTTTACTTGGTTTAAATTGTGTTGTCCAGTTTTGTACTTCAAAGATATTCCGATTCCACCAACAAGAAACCTTTATATTATACATTTAGTTTTAAGTGGGCAGTTACCTTGTCTTTCCTTTGCTTGTTGCTGTCCATTTGAAACTTTGAAGTATTAAATCCATTTATATGATTCTCTTGGTTGTTTTATTCTTAATGGTTTGATTCTTTTTTTTTTAATGTACCAAGTGATATACCCTGGGTATACAGGGTATACTCACTTTTGGACGCTCACTGAGTGTATATAAGACAGTATACTCAGTGTATATGAGGTATATCATGTTGGCTAGTATGGACTGATTGCTTGGATTCTGGGCCAGGCCTCCCTCCTTCATAATTGTTGACTTTAGTTTATTTTTGCTAAGTGTGGACTGTACTTAGCCCAATTTGTTTGCCTCTGTTTCAAGATCATTTGGGCTTGCATATTTTACCTATGTACTTTCATAATTATATGTTTAATTGCCTATGTCAGCTACTAATCCTTATCATTTTTATTGTGATTATATGGTTCCTCCCGAGTCACTTGGGCTGCATCCTTGCATGAAACCTACTGGGCCAAAGGCCCAACTGCCTTCTTTTATCGAGTTCGATGGAGGAGAAATGGAAGCTAATATGTTGAAGGCCCAATCATAGGCGAAAATGACACTGATGGGCTTGGACTTTGGTACTAAAAGATTTCTCTCTTACTTGAAAAATCTTTTACCCGATTTTCTAATTTCCCTTAATAAATTAGGTGGCCATTCTAAAATTATTAAAATCCATGTAGAGCACCAACAGCCTCGAAACAGCTTTTATGCACCCGCATAAAAGTGAACCGTAACAGATGGCGACTCTGCTAGGGATTTTCTAGGTTCTAACCATAAGGGTCTCAATATGATGTGATTTTAACTGTATTTATTTGCCTATGTGTTTAATTTTCGTACTTATAACTGTCATTCATTTCATATCATAAACTCCAGCACTCCTGGCAAAAAGCATAGTTTTAAAGGGGACACGAGGCATCGTGGTCTAGCCTTCACTAAAAAATCGAAACACCCTTTCTTTGGAACACGTTGAACGTTAAGTTTGTGTGTGGTCACCCAACGGCCGACAACGGTTCACCCCGAGTAGTCCGCTCGGGTCCAAGGTCAATTCGAAAAACCCACTCTTGCATATGCCTAGATTAGGACTAAGCCAAATCCAAATATGAAGTAGACCGGGTGGTTTGGATATATTAGACATATCCAAACCCGATAGGAAGGCTACCCCGTGTCAAGTACGATCTATGACCCGAAAAACATCGCGTATCATATTATGTGATATTTGGAAACATGTAATGTGCCTATGAATGGAACCATTGCCTAGAGTGTGCGTGGGGGGGGGGGGGTTGAGGGGTAATTAACTTTGACTTCTATTTTGTAGATGTCGATCAACTTGAATTTTGATATGGTTTTAACTACACCAGAATTACTGCGTATTTGGTGGGGCCAAATGTCCCCGGACGAGAAAAAGGGAATTTCATGTCATTTAGGAAATCTGACATCCATCATGACTATGACGGGTTGTAAGGAATTGATAGAAGTAATTACCGGGTATTGGGATAGAGATAGGATGGCTTTTCGATTTGAGGACGATGTCGAGATAATGCCTACCTTAGAGGAGTTCAGGGACGTGTTGACTAGCATAGGCTCGGGATTGAAAAAAAGAAAGAAACCCGACAAATATGCCTTAATCCCAGAAAAACCCACCTACTCCCAAATTTGAAAAATGCATTCCTTGAACTATGTCAATTGGGCCCATGGTCCAATCATACCCTTTACAGAGTTAAACAAAAGGTTTGGGAGCCCAAATGGATTTGTGGAACATCCCGCGGAGTTCAAGACTTAAGCCGAATGGACGGCCACCAGACCTTTAGCTTTCACCATTTTCTTTCTGGGAACCATGCTTTTTCCCAAAGATTGGTCCTTAATCATAGACACCCGAGTCATTTCGGTCACCCATGCAATATTCTACGACATAACCCAATAAGAGGAAACTAAATACTTTGACCTGACCCCAATCATCCTAGCCGATTTGTACTGAGCCTTGAGCCTTTGCCGAAACCATTACCAATACTTCCAGGGTTCTAATTTACTCCTACGATGGTTGATCCTTAAGCATATGATCAAAGTTAGGGGTGAACAGCACTTAAGTAAGCAGCCGAAAAGGATGGCCTTCTGGATTTTTGCCCAAACTTCGGGGAACAAAATGGACAAAGTTGGACATTCACCTTTTCTAGGTTGAAAGAAGAAAGCGTTCAATGGATGTTCCATGACTTCGTGTCCGATAAAGTTGTGGCTAAGGGTAGAAAGTGTCCATTCTTACTGCTTATGGGAAAGTGTCCATTCTTACTACTTACTATGACATCGATAGATCGCCAAGGGCTTTGGATTGCATAAGAGAACGGAAGGGTCGCATGATTTGGGGTCTCGATACCTTAGCCAAAGATACGTTTCGTCCGGGTAGTGTTGTGGAGTATAAAGATTGGTTGAGGGCCGACTTACAAGGTACACTTCCTCCCAGACCTATTCTCTACAGTTGTGTGCAAGATAAGGATTCGCAAGAGGAGATTTGAGCCCGTTTAGTTTAGAGAAGTGTTGACGACAGAGATGCCATGTATTTAGAGAAGATTGAGCATGAAAAGCTGTCATAGAGAGTCAGAGACATGTGTTGGAGCTTACTAATGACTGTTTGGTTGAGGTCGATGATCGGATGAATAAAACTTTAGATGATGTTACTCCACTGACTTTCACAGAAGGGATTTCTGATGGAAGCCACTTTGACATCGGCCCATCTTCATATCCAAACTACTCTCCGAAAGGCGAAAAAGGCTGAGACCCATCGAGATCGGGCTTCATCATCCACCACCGGAGGACACTTTTGCTGATTTACTTTATACACTGTCTTTACTTGATCTTTGTATCCCTTCGGGGAAGAATATTATTATTAATGATTATGGGGAAATGGTTTTATCAAGACCCAAGCCGATGAGTCATGATGAGTGTCCGACCTCTACTGACCAAACACCCCTAATCTCGTACCTGGATCTCACTGAGCAATAGTGTTATAGCCCGTACTTCATACGTACAAATGATTTGAAGAAGTCGTGGAATATTGATGTGCAAGTAGGTTATGAGAGCTAATTAGGAATATCGTTGATGTGGAATATTGGGAAAGGCTAAGGGCGAAAAAGAAAATTCACAAAATGGCCGTGGTAAAATCATGGGAGTTTAAGGGTAAAATGGTAATTTCACAAGTGTTCAAGAAAATTCTTGAAAAATTCCAAGATGGCCGTGTGGCATGTGTGGCATATGTCCACATTTCTATTAATTAGTGGGGGCTAATTACAATTATAAGGACATATGGACCAAAGCTTACAAAGGAAGACATTTAGTCTTCTTTATTCATTTTTTAGAAAATTCAAGAAAATGGAAGAATTTTCTAGAGAAGGAAAGAAAGGGATCATGTGGCCATACTTTTATTTTGTGGGACTTATTTATAAATATGGAAAAAATTGGTGGAAGACATGTATATATATATATATATATATATATATATATATATATATATATGGGATGTCATCTTTTAATTCAAGAAATTGGAAGAAAGAACAAAAACAAAAGAAAGAAGAAAAGAGGGGAAGGTGGTTCGGCCATGGTGGCCAAACATGGAGGCCATGGAGGTTGATCTAAAAAAATATTTTCTTGTGGTATTCCAAGTGATTGGAAGGTCCTCTTTAACATGAGACAATTGTTGGGGCAAGAAGAGCATGTATTCTTGCAAGTTGCAAAGCATAGCTAAGTGAAGGGTTAAAGGAAAAAGGTAAGAATTCATCCTCTTTTATATGTTAGGGATGTTTGTGCATGTTGTGGTATGGAAAAATGAATGAAATTCATGAGAATATGGAAGTTGTGGGTGTGGCCGTGAATACATGGTGTTGGCCGTGTGTGTGTGTGTTGTTGCATGAAAGAATGATAAACTAATTTTGTGTAGTATGTGGTTGTTGTAATGTATAGAAATGGATGCAAATTCATGGAATGTAATGTTGTTAGTGTGGTGTTGATAATATGGTGTGGTTAGTGTGTTGTTATTGTTTTTATTGGAGTTGGAAGGAGTTGGATGGAGTAGAATGTTGATTGCATCATTTTGAAAGTTATTTGAATTGAATAGAATTGAATATTGAAGTGTTGCTAGAGTCCTTGTTCATATTGTTGTTGATAGTTTAGCCGGGTTGAATTCCCGGATTGTTGTGGATTGAAATTGGCCAAGATAGATTCTTGGGGATTGTGTATTTACAGGGGAAATGCTGCCAAAATTTCGGCAGACAAAGTGTTGCTTTAAAGAATCAACTCCTAAATGCCCTAATTAATATTTGGGTAAATGTGACCAATTTGTAGATTTTGGCGGATTTGGGACTTGAATTTGGAGTCGCAAATGAAGCAGAAAAGGTACGTAAGGCTTCACCCTTTCTTCTTTGGCATGTCTTAGACGTAATAGGCTTGGATACGTGCCTCGGGGACCACTCCAATTCTAGAAATCCGAGTTTGAAATTCGTCCTTTTTCATTCAATAGAATTGAATTAAGCTCTTCACATTTTATTGAATAACTGCACCCAACATCTATAACTTGTCAAACGAAACCGGATTACAATAAAACCCTCATAAATGGCCCCATGAAGCCTATTGTATGTAGTTTGGTGCATGCCACCTCTATTGACCCGAGGTGGGCCCGCTACCCCCGAATTCCGTCCTTTTGTTCTATTTGACTTGTTTCCGCACTAAAATTAAAGGAAAACTTTTGGTTATCATTCCGACTACTAAACAATAGTGTTTTAACCAATCTATTGACTCCAAGGCGTGATTCTTCTTCTCCGGTAGCTCGTAAATGTTTTCCAAAGTGCCCGTATTTTCCCAAAACAAAGATTTATGGCAAAGTAAGCTCTATGACGAGGACGATAAATATGTTCTACGATGACATGGATGATGTCAAGGAAGAAAATGTTTATATGATGAATATGAGAATGATGATCCCAAGATTGAAGGTTCCAAGTTCATGATTTCAGTGACGATATGAGAACGTTGAGCTATTTCTTGAATCCTCTACTCTATTCATGAATGATGACTATTTAGAAGATTCCAAAGTATACGAAACAACGCCTTATGATCCTGTTTTATGTTTTCTCATGATATCACTCTTCATTGATAGTCTCGCCTTATTGTCCTAGTTCCTTCAAGGTGAGGCAAAGCGCCCATAGTTATTCCATAATATAATCGGAGGTTACCGACCTTACGTCACTCCGATAGTGTTATAGCTTTTTTTTGGGCTCTCCTGCATGCTCGGTATGAAATATATGTATATATATATGTATATGGGGAAGATGGGGAAAGAGACGGTGAGCGCTATAGACGTCGGATATACACACGGTACATGTATCCGTACTTGACTTGATATCATCCCGGACGCGGGATGCCCGGACGCGGATATATATATATTTATGGTTAAATGGATCGGTCGACGCCTCGGCAATATGATATGTTCTATTTTCTATATATGTGAAAGAAATGTTTTTCAAGGGAAAGATAAGCATGCATGGCATCCGCCCCCAGGGGCACTTATATGCACAGGTTACTCTGTTATCCTATGACATGTTTTATGTTTCCATGCAGTTATTGTTCATATGTACACTTCCTACTATGTTACTATTCATGCCTTACATACTCAGTACATTGTTCGTACTGACCCCTCTTCTTCGGGGCGTTTTTCATGCCGCGCGGTACACCCGGATGATGCGAAGTTAGCATAAAAGATGTTCCAGCGTAGTCGGCGAGCTCCGTTCGCTCTGGAGTGTAGCCGAGTCAGAGCTTGCATGCTAGGATTTCTGATTGCAGTTAGAGACTTTGCAGGCAGAGTTGTGGGCATAGAGAGTCAGTCGGCCAGCGGCCTCATCGGCCGATGTGTCATGAGTGTTATGTTATGTGTTTCGTATAAATATAGATTTTATTTGAATTGAGTACAAAAGAATATTTCTGAAGATTTTACTACGTTCTCATTCTTATTAATGTAAAAGTCTAAGGGAGTCTATATATGTAACAAGAGTCAGTGGGTTCGCTCGGCTCCGGTTACGGGGTCGGGTGCCCATCACACCCTAGTAAGATCGGGGTGTGACAAATAGGGTGGCCCATATATAGTTTATAACTGAGCTATACTAACTCCTATAATAATAACACAATAGACTCTGCATCAAGAACTCACAACCGGTATATATATATATATATATATATATATATATACATACGTATTGAGGATAACAGTGCAAGCCGACTTGGCCGCTATATATGTCGTACAACAAAAATAAGAGCCAACAAGGCTACATAACATCCCAACTACATATAACTGTCTACAGACCTCTATGGAGCATGAGCTGTAGAAAGAGAAGGACAAGGCCCCGTCATACCTATATATATATATATATGTCCAAATAACATACCAAAATGGATTGCAACTCCGAACCAAGTGGAGCGCACTGACTGCAGTTGAGTGGAAGACCAACTGAGCTAGATCGCCTGTCTGGCTACCTGAACCTGTGGGCATAAACGCAGCATCCACAAGCAAATGGACATCAGTACGAATAATGTACTTAGTATGTAAGGCATGAATAACAACATAACATAGACATAAGAAGCATGAGGTGAAAGAGATAACCTGTACATCTAATTGCCTTTTAAGGCGAATATCATGCACGCTTAGCCTTTAAAAAGAAACATTTTTCATGCATATATAACATAATAGTGTTGCGGAACGTGCAGCCTGATACATATATCATCATTAGCCCCCGTCTGGGGTAATCATTTCCAGCCGCCCACTGCAGTGGTGCTGCCCGGCCACATAGGCATGGTATAATCATTCATCATCTTCCATAAGTTGCCCACCATAGTGGTGCTGCCCAGCCATGTAAGCACAGTATAACCATACATCATCATCCATAAGCCGCCCACCATAGTGGTACTGCCCGGCTATGTAGGCACGGTATAATCATGCATCATCATCCATAAGCCTCCCACTATACTGGTGTTTCCCGGCCATGTAGGCACGGTATGAGAAAATACATACATACAGATAAAGCATGCATGAGATCCCAATTAAGAGCTATAACTCTATCGGAGTGACATCAGGTCGGTAACCTCCGATTTGTATTATGGAACAATCATCATCACTATATCTCACCTCGACGGAACAAGTAACAGAAGGTGAGATTAACAACAATGAGTAAAATCAAGAAAATTCATGAAACAAGCTCAATAATTTCATGAGAACATCAAGAACTATAAGCTTTGAAAACTCTAAAAATGGAGTCATCTTCACCATCATTATCATCATAGAAAAAAATCTATCTTTAGCGTCATAAGAACTTTGAAAATCATGAACTTCTAGCGTTTTTGGTAATAAGGATATTATGAAAGTCATGTATGGGTTCATACGAAGAGAATCATGCCTTTAGAAAAAAAAGGGATTTAGCCTTAACATACCTGGAGCTTACTTCTCGACTTTCCAACCTACTTCCTGTCTTGTAATCTACATAAGATCATTCATTGTCTCATCATCTACATATAAAATGTTCATACTATTGTTAGGCTCATCGTCATATGCTTGTCTTAAGCCTTCAAATTAAATCCTCTTAGAATCTGCCAAAATTCGGGCAGCATCTTCTCTATTTATATCCCTAGCCGGAAAACACAATACCAACAAAACAACAATAATAGCAACACTAATATAAACAAAATCATCATCAATACCAATATACTCAATAAAACATCCCACACGATGCTTACCCAATTTCTCAACCAATCAATCGACTTTATGAAGCTTTATCAACTAAATCTCCATAATACGATTCATAATATCAATGGTAAAGAATATCCTTACCTCAATCAAGGTTTGAAGATCTTTAATTCTTATTTATCTTCGATAGATCCCTTCGTCCCATCAAGATTTGATGTTTAGAACAAGAACTACAAAACCCTATATGCTTCCCGAGCCTCGTATATAGTCTCGTTACTGTGATCCACTCACCAAATGATCCTTCAATATTTCTTGGGCTTCTCATATAGTTTTAGGTAGGGAGGAGTGGAGAAATGAGGCCCTAAGACCCAATTTTAGCCGTATATTAAAGTTGAAGGTCGGTTACCACTGACTTAAAATTAACCCTGCGCGATCGCGCTAGGAAGTGGCCCGGACGTGCTGGGTTGTCTGATGCCCTTCTATGCATTCGTGCTGACCAAACCTCTGGCCTATCAACCATACTTGTAACGTCCATAACTCTTTACTCCGATGCCGTATCGATGAGCGGTTTGTTATATTGGAAACTAGACTTCATGAACTTCAACTTAGGGGGTTGATTTTCTTCAAAACTTTTCATATGCTAAAAGAAATTCTTTCCCCAAGTTAGTTCATACTTTGTCGTTCAAAGTAACGCTCATCTTCTTCCAAAGTCATACTAACTTAACTTCTTCAACTTGTTTCTTTATAGGACCTCCCGGTATTCCTTATGTGCATCCTTTACTTCTAGAATATACTCAATAATGCTCCGCTCCTTATATTCCAAAGATATTTTACTTGGCCATAGTTCAACATATTTACGTTAAAATTTAATAAGTGCTTCTCCGGAAGTACGGGGTGTAACATCCTTGCCGCCTTAGGAACATTCGTCCTCGAACGTTGAAGTAGAACTCATTTTGATGTTGATATCAATATTCTCACTTGCATCTGCTGGTATTTACTTTACTTACTTGTAATCTTACTCACGTATTAGGAACTGAACTTATTCAAACTACACAACTTATGATCCTCCTCGCGCTTCCTTGGAGGCGATACACCTTAAGTTAATAAACCGTAACCATAATTTGCAGACTTATGACGCTATATCGATTTGTTGAAGCGACAATCCTCTCCTGTTCATTTTGGGGTTTAAACCTTTATACTTATGGTCCATTCAATCTTTCCTCATATTCTGCTGGCGATTTCTGAGAACTTATCCATTAACCCCATCATTCATATGAATAGTGATCAACTTGATACTTAGTTTTTACTTCCTTTTTACCCTTCTGAGCTCTAACCTCTATTTCTCAGTTGATTGACAGTTGTATTTGGAGCTTTTCCGCTGAAATGTTATTCTATCTCTTGTCTGCATACCGTTCAGTTGTGCCGACACTGATTGATTCTACTCAACTAGTTAATATTTTCCTTAACCCTTTTGGGTTTTCTTACACTGAATCTTTGGCATTCCCAGTCTTACTGCAGTAGTATTCGATAATTCTTTACACTGGAGCGCGCCTCAATTTCTGACGATTAATCTTTCTTGGATTCCTTGGTTTCTTTATATGAGCAATAACATAGTTTCTTCTTAACATATACAGTTCTTCATCGTGGAATTACTAACTCATCGTCCTTACATACATGTAGACTCTATATTCATGGTTTCACAATTCCTTTGGTATTTCTTGATTACTGTTGTTTTACTACCAATGGGTGTATTCTCTAGTTAGCTGAATTTCTTACCCAATCAATTCTTGAATTTTATTCTCCTTCTCTTGTGGCTAAAATTTATGCTCGTACTCACGGTCATCCCTTTTTCTTATCACCTGTCTGTCTACTAGTTCTTCATACTTTATCATCCTCGTTGTCTCTTCGACCTCTGTCGTTTACACCCTTATATGCTCGTTTACCCAGTACTTACCACATACCTTTATCCACTTTTGGTCCCATCTTCCTTTTTATCCCCTTTTAGTATGTCAGAAATTCTTACTCCTTTGACCTTTATGTATCCTTCTTATGCTTCACAGATATTCCATGCCTTCATCTTCTTGGAGTTTAACTTATTCTTTCCCCCTTAAGGATAACTTCAGAAACTAGTAATATAGTATCCCCTGCTTTCCTGTAGCAACTGAATCGATCCTTGCGGCATTTTATCTTCCAGCTACTACAACACCGAAATTTCCTTTCACCAATACACTTTACTTGATTCTCTCTTTTTTCTTTTAATAAGGCTTCTTATGCTCGGTCTGGGCTATCGGTAATTCTTGTACTTTGATCAAGAATATCTCAAATCTCTTCTTCAATGATCCTTTTCTTTCAATTTATCCATGAAGTTGCTAATCCTTAGTCTGGCTGATAAATTAGCGATAAAGTTGGAAATTTGCCAAAATGTGAACCAGGCTCCTTCCCATGCTGTGAGGTCAAATCATCTCACTCTTTCCTTAGTCTACATTTTTCAATCATAGATATCAAGCAGAACCATTATTTTGCTTGTTCCATGAGGTTTCATCGCCACCAGCTTTGTTCCAATCAGACGCATCATCCCTTTATTACTTCCTTTGAGATTCTTCTTGGACTCTTGGCCTTCGCTTGATTCTTACCTGATAAATCTCCCATATAGTCTGGCATACCCAATTTGTTGTTTGAGTTTATCAGTCGCATAGATATTCGAAGTCCTTAAATACTCATTTCCTCAATTTGCCTTTTGCGATTGGAGATTTCCATTCCCTCTCCTATACTGACCTTATCTTTTAGCCAACCAAATCTATTTTATTTTTCTTTCCATCATAAGTCAATGTACTATCGCATCTATTTCCCACGACCCGCTCTTTCCTTTTCCCAGCTCATACTGTTCTGTAGTTCTTCTTTACTAGGTGGTTGTACCATAGTTAGGCATCATAGTTCTTCTAATATCTTGTCGATCCTTGTCCTAATCACAAATACTTATAAAATATCTCTTTTTCTTCCTCCTTTCATCCATTTCTTATCTTCCCTTTCAATGCCATAACTTGTTCATATTTATACATATCCCTCGTATGTTCATCCAATTTCCTTTATAATCGAATTTCTGTACTCCTTATCAAGACTCTTGTCCCATACTATTGATGTTTTGCCCCTTGGCTAGACTTGTTAGCTTATTAACCTTCATTTTGTCCTTGATGGTTACACAACTTCCTTTAACCAATTCATTAGTGCACTTTTCTTACATTCGCCTTAGGGTCTTTCTTGACTTCCCTTGCTCATAAAGTGCTTTTCCCCACTTGCCATTCTATAGCATTGGCCCTGGAATTCGTAGAATATTCTATTAGAAGTATGAATCCTTTCTATTTCTAAAATCATCTTTTTTTTGGGGGGTGGGGGGGTGGGGGTGGGGTGAGGGGGGGAAAGGGGGGGGGACTTTTCCATTTTCTAGGTGAACGTATCAATATGACTTTATATTTATCCTTTCAGTTGTACCTTAAGAGGCAGAAATCCCTTGACACCTTTCATAAAACCTGATTATTCTTTCTCAGGTTATATCCACACCCATCGCTGTTACATCTCGGAAATTTTGAGTTGTTGCATTGTGAATAGACTAATGAGAGCTTAAGGTAAACATTAAGTCTTTATGAAGTTAAGGAGAGTATTTGATAGTTTTAAAGTGCGTACTACAAGATTTTGAAGTCATAAGAATCGGTGGAACTAAGTTCGTTGAAGGAAGTGAAATATAAGTTGTGTTTTGGAAGATTTTTGCAATAATTGAGGTAATATTTATTTATTAATGTTTTGAGGAAGAGCTATAGGGATCCTTAGATGGTTAATGAAATGTTATACAACTGCCAAGAAGGTTCCACAAGGATTGGAAGTCAAACGAATGAACGAGAGCAAGTTCGGAAAAAATGAGTTATAAGACTACTTATACGGTCAGTATGACATTCCAGAGAAGGGTCAATCCCTGGTGGGATTATACAACCACTTATACGGATCGTATAAAGTTATACGGACTGTATAAGTGTCCGTATAATCGGGTCGGGTCATTTTTTCAGATTTTTTCCTTTTTATATATAGATGACCCTTGTTATAATTTTTCATTTCCCAAATTTTCCCCAAGTCTTGAAGGCTCTAGAAAATTCCCCCTATCATACTAACACAAACTCAAGAGAAATCAAAGATTAAATAGCAAGAATCAGGAGAATTGAGTGTGGAGAGACTCTCTAGGGTTTGTAAAGTTCAAGATTTCCTTTGGTGATGAAGTTGGAGTTTCATTCAAGTGAAGTTCACCAAAGTTCATCCTTGCAAAATAAAAGGTGAGTTTTACATCTATTTCATGTTATTAAGAGTATTTGGTTGGTGAATAACTTGGATGAGGGAAGAAAGTAGAAGATGAAGCTCACATATGGATTTAATGATATTTTTGAGTAGTAAATTAACTTAAGTCATGATTCTTAGTATGCTATGGGTATAATCTTGTTGTGGGTGGTGCTAATGATGTTGAGGAAGTATTGTATGTAAGTGAATATGGTGTTGAATTGTTGCTGTGGTTATGAATGACCTTTAAAAGGAGTTTTGAGGATTGGACAATGCTTAATTCGAAAGAAGCCTCTTGATTATGATATTATGGATGTTGCTATTGATGTTTGGGAGTTGTTTATTAGATGGAGAAATATTGATGAAACAAAGGAAATGCTGCCCAAATTCCGTTAGCTCTACTTTAGTTTAAACTTAATCATGCTTTTAATGACCTAAACTTAGTACAAATTCTCTTGAATGTAGAGTCACGAGTTTGACAGAAGAACGTTTAGGCGTTAAGGAGATGTAAAGGTATTTTAAGGCTAGTTCCTTTCTTTCAAAGGCATGATTTTTATGTTATAATTCTATCCATCTTTTCCATAACCTTCCTACTTCCAAAAGTTAGAAGTTCATGATTCTTAAAGCTTCTTATGATGTTAAAAGATGAGATGCTTCGTATGATAAACATGAGAATGATGATTTTAATGCTAGAAGTTCCCAAGCTTATGGTTGCAAAGTTATTATGAGATGGTTGAGCTTATTCTATGATTTTTCTTGATTTCACTCATTATTATGATCTCACCTTATGTTACTTGTTCTTTCGAGGCGAGATGTAGTGATGATGATTGTTCCATAATATAAATCGGAGGTCACCGACTATACGTCACTCCGATAGAATTGTAGCTTTTAATTGGGCTCTCATGCATGATTATTTTTTTATGTATGAGTACACCGGGCGTAGTTAGCCGGGCAGTCACCACTAGTGGGCGGCATGAGATGGTACCCCAGACGCGGGCTAATGATGATAAGCAGTATATATATGTTTATGATGTTTTGAAAGTAAAAGTTAGCATGCATGATATCCGCCTTTAGAGGCAATCGGTTGTAGGTTATCTCTTTATCTTATATTTTTTTATGATGTTATTATTCAAGCCTTACATACTCAGTACATTGTTCGTACTGACATCCTTTTGCTTGTGGACGCTGCGTTCATGCCCACAGGTAGACAGGGAGACGGTTCAGATTCCTAAGAGTTTATTCAGTAGATTTACAGGAGCACTCTACTACTTCGGAGTTACAGTTCATTGGTATATTCTTTTGTATTCGTATTTGGGGAATGGCGGGGTCTGCGCCCCATCCTTATGATTTTCAGTACTCCAGGTGGAGGCTCGTGGACATATGTGGACAGTTGATGTTTCTTGACCTTATTAGTGTATATTCTGTATATCATTTTGTAGCCTTGCCGGCTTGTTCATATATATGTTTGAGTTGGAATCAAAGAATACTTAGTACCGAGCTTTATTTTTAATAGCGAAATTTATTCAGGATGAGTTATTTGATGATTAGAGAAGTGGTCCACCGAGATAGATTGGAAGAAGTATGACAAGTGGTGCTCGGTAGACTAGATCTGGGCACCCTTCATGGCCCTCTGGTTGGGTCATGACAAAAGTGGTATCAGAGCAGTTCCGTCCTAGGGTATGTCTATGAGCCGTGTCCAGTAGAGTCTTGTTTATGGGTATGAGCGCGCCACACTTATAAACAAAAGGCTGCGGGGCATTTTGGAATGGTGACCTTTCTTCTTTTTCATAGATCGTACGATAGAGCCATAATATGAGATTCCTCTTTTTCCTAATTGTGTGTTATGATTTCAGCGATGCCTATGAAGAGGATAGCAACAGCTGCCCAGAAGGGCAAGACAGCGATAGGAAGGCGGGCTGAACAGGAACCATCGGTAAATATAGAGAAGGGTGAGTCCCATAATGAGGCTCCATCCCGTACGCCTATTTTAGAGGAGCATGAAGGAGCCTCAGCTCCAACCCCAATATCTCCAGTTCCTCCACTGGGTGCCTCGAGCCAACGGACATGACGGGCTATTCAATTGCGACCGGTTAGCGGCCGCTCGGGGCTCGGTGACGAGTACGAGTCCATCGACGGAGCGGTAGTACAGGCCCTTGATTTTATAAGCTTGAATCCTCTAGAATTCTTCGGGTCAAAGCAGGATGAAGACCCGCAGGCTTTTATAGATGTGATGCTGAGAACGTTGAGGATAATTCATGCTTCTGATACTGAGTCAGTGGAGTTGGCTTCCTATAGACTGCGGGATGTGGCCGTTCTTTGGTACAATAATTGGATATATTCGAGAGGGGAAAATGCGCCTCCCCATGTTTGGCAGGAGTTCGTAGATGCCTTCATCCGCCATTATTTGTCACCCGAGGTCTCGGGTCCGACTGGCCCGAGCTGACAGGTTTTTGAATCTAAGGAAAGGAAATATGAGTGCTCTGGAGTATAGTCTTTGCTTTAATTCATTGGCTAGGTATACTCCAGCCATGGTAGATGATATGGGAGACCGGGTGCATCGGTTTGTGAGTGGCTTGGGGGAACATTTCATTAAAGACTACTTGACAGCTTCACTCCAGGAAGAGATGGATATCTCTTGTATTCAAGCCCATGCTCAGAATTTGGAAGAGCAGCAGCAGCCGCACAGGGGGGAGCGTGATTCTGACAGAAGGCATAGTAAGAGGGCGAAATCTGCAGGTGCTAGCAGTAAGTATAGAGGGGGTCCAAGGCAACAGTATTCCGGGTATTCAGGCCAATCCATGGCTAGTGCCCCTCCTCGATTAGCGGGTAGAAGATTGGACCGCCCTATTTATTTTGGATCGGGTTAAAGCTCGAGAGTCTCAAGTTCCTAGTTTGGAGGTGATTTTAGTCCGAGTAGACCAACCGTAGCACGATGCAGTAAGTGCGATAAATTACATGCGAGTTAGTGTCACCGAGGCTCAGATGCTTGTTATGCCTGTGGTCAGACTGGGCATATGATGCGTGATTGTCCATTGATGAGTAGTAGAGGTGGGACCCAGCCCACAGGATCAGTAGCTGGCTCTGCTTTGTATGTTCGCCCTGTGGGGCAAGGCTCACAAGCGCCATCAGGTCGTGGGAGTGGCAGAGGAGGAGTATCTAGTTCAGGTGGCCCTCCGCTCCGTATTTAGGCATTAGCCGGGTGACAGGATCTTGAGTCCTCTCCTGACGTCGTTACAGGTATACTATCAGTATTCTCTTATGATGTTTATGCATTGAATGATCCGGGGTCTACTTTATCGTATATTACTCCTTATATTGCTGATCGTAATGGGGTGAAACCCGAGCCAATTAAACCTTTTAAGGTGTCTACTCCTGTTGGTGACCGGGTAATAGCTAGACAAGTATATAGAAACTGTGTGGTTGTGGTGTGTGATCGTCATACCGTAGCTGATTTGATCAAGCTGAAAATGTTAGATTTTGATGTCATTATGGGCCTGGATTGGCTGGCTTCCTGTTTTGCTAATCTCGATTGTAGAACGAAAGTGGTTCGATTCCAATTTTTTCGAGAACTAGTGCTCGAATGGAAAGGTAACACAGCATCTCCAAGAGGTAGGTTTATTTCCTATCTCAAAGCGAGGAAGATGATTGCTAAGGGCTCTATTTATCATTTAGTCTGGGTTCATGACACCGAAGCAGAACTGCCCAACTTTTCAATCCGTTCTGATAGTAAATGAGTTTTCAGATGTGTTTCCAGATGAGTTTCTAGGTCTTCCACCAGAACAGGAGATCAATTTTACTATTGATGTGCTATCGGACACCGAACCCATATCTATTCCTCCTTACAGAATGGCTCCTGCAGAATTGAAAGAGCTAAAGGCACAACTGAAGGATTTGCTCAAGAAAGGATTTATTAGGCCCAGTTCCTCGCCATGGGGAGCACCTGTCTTGTTCGTAAGAAAGAAAGATGATTCTTTGCGAATGTGCATTGACTATAGGCAGTTGAACAAGGTGACAATAAAGAATAAGTATCCGCTTCTAAGAATCGACGATTTGTTTGATCAATTGTAGGGTGCTAAGTGGTTTTTAAAGATACATCTGAGATCAGGATATCACCAGGTGAGAGTTAGAGAAGAAGATATTCCGAAAACGGCTTTCGGAACCATAAATGGTCATAACAAATTTCGGGTAATGTCGTTTGGATTGACTAACGCCTTGGCAGTGTTCATGCATTTGATGAATAATGTGTTCAGGCCTTTCCTAGATTTATTCATAATTGTGTTCATCGATGACATTTTGGTATACTCTCGATCAGAAGCAGAGCATGCAGATCATTTACGTACTGTCCTTGGAATTCTTCGGACACGAGAATTATATGCCAAGTTTTCAAAATGCGAATTCTGGTTGAATTCCGTAACTTTTATGGGCCATATTATCTCAGCTGATGGTATTCGAGTAGATACTCAGAAGATTGAGGCTGTGAAGACTTGGCCAAGTCCTATAACACCTACAGAGGTCCGTAGCATTCTGGGATTGGCAGGCTATTACAGAAGATTTGTAGAAGGATTTTCTTCTATTTCTGCACCATTGATGCGACTAACTCAGAAGTAAGCAAAATTCTAATGGACCGATGCTTGTGAGCGCAGTTTCCGGGAATTGAAAGATAGATTGACTTTAACTTGATCTCCGACACTTCCAGAAGGATCAGAAGGCTATGTTGTCTATTGTGATGCCTACGGTATTGGGTTGGGCTGTGTGTTGATGCAGCACGATAAAGTCATTGCCTACGCCTCCATGCAGTTGCAGAAACATAAGAAAAACTATCCGATCCATGATCTTGAGCTAGCTGCGGTTATTCATGCACTAAAGATATGGCGATATTTCTTGTATGGTGTTCATGTTGATATTTGTACAGATCATAAGAGTCTCCAAAGATATTTTCAAGCAGAAGGAGTTGAATCTACAGTAAAGGCGGTGGTTAAAGCGATTGAAAAACTATGACGTAAGTATCTTATATCATCCCGGAAAGGCGAATATGGTGGTTGATGCTCTTAGCCGTAAATCCATGGGCAGTCTATGTGACGGTCAACCAAAGAAAAGGGAATTAGCCCGTGAACTTCAACAACTAGCTAGCCTAGGAGTTCGCATAATGGACTCGGGCAATGCAGGAGTTGCTGTTCATAACCCAGCTGTTTTATCCTTAGTAGCGGAGGTGAAAAAGCGCTAATATAAAGACCCCAAGTTGAGCTATTACAATGATACACTTCCTCAGAAGGAGAAGTCACCATTTGAGATTTCTGCAGATGGAGTTCTCAGGTATCAAAGCAGGTACAGGTGTCCTGGATGTTGCAGGATTACGCCGCCAGATTCTAGAAGAAGTTTATTACTCCCATTATTTTGTTCATCCAGGAGCGACAATGATGTATCATGATCTTAAGTCAATGTATTGGTAGGACGGAATGATGAAGGATATAGCAGAGTTTGTAGCTCAATGTCCAAATTGTCAACAAGTGAAAGTTGATCATAAAAGGACAGGAGGATCGTTACAAGCTATGGAAATTTCAACTTGGAAATGAGAAGTGATCAACATGGATTTTATTGTAGGCTTGCCTCGTTCGTTGTGTAAGCATGACTCCATATGGGTAATTGTGGACAGGCTTACGAAGTCAGCTCATTTTCTACCAGTCAAAACTACATACTCAGCAGAAGATTATGCAAAGCTATATCTTCAAGAGATAGTGCGACTTCATGGTGTCCTAGTATCCGTTATCATAGATAGAGGGGCATAATTAACAGCTATTTTCTGGAAGTCCTTTCAAGAAGGTTTGGGAACTCAAGTGAGACTCAACACAGCATTCCATCCACAGACTGATGGAAAAGCTGAACGTACTATTCAGACCCTGGAAGATATGTTGCGAGCATGTGTATTAGATTTCAGAGGTAATTAGGATAAAAATTTGCCACTCATTGAATTTGCATATAACAGCAATTATCATTCCAAAGATCCAGATGGCCCCGTATAAGGCTCTATACGGGAGAAAGTACAGATCGCCAATTGGATGGTTTGAAGTAGGAGAGGCACAACTAATAGGCCCAGAACTGATACAACAAGCAGTAGAAAAGATCAAGCTTATTCGAGATTGGTTGTTGACAGCCCAGAGCCGTCAGAAATCTTATGAAGACCATCATCGATGAAACTTGGAATTCCAAGTTAACGATTGGGTATTCTTGAAAGTGTCGCCGATGAAAGGTGTAATGAGATTCAGCAAGAAGGGAAAGCTTATTCCTCGATATATTGGGCCTTACAAGATTGTGCGCAAGGTAGGACAAGTGGCTTATGAATTAGATCTACCTTCGGATTTGGAGCCAGTCCATCCGGTTATTCATATGTCGATGCTTGGTAAGTGTGTTGGAGACCCTTCTAGAATCGTGCCTGTAGATGATGTCCAAGTTACTGAGAGATTGTCTTATAAAGAAGTACCCATTGCCATTTTAGATAGGCAAGTGCGGAAGCTCAGGACGAAAGATGTTGCTTCAGTTAAGGTCTTATGGAGAAAAAATAACAGAGAGGAGATGACTTGAAAAGCAGAAGAGGATATAAAGTCTAGGTATCCGCATTTATTTCCACCCCCAGAAGAGGTTCAAGACGAGACGTCATTGTCCTTAGGTACGTAATGCTTTCTTTTGATGCTTTCTTAGTCGTGTGTGGCCATGCTTCCCTGTGAGATGATATATTTTGGGTTGCTGTGATAGGATGGTAGTATCATATTACAGGGAAAACTCTGGCAAAATTTTTGTAGAATCCCCGAGAGCCTAACATTCGAGGACGAATATTCCTAAGGGGGGGAGAATGTTACATCTCGGAAATTTTGAGTTGTTGCGCTGTGAATTGACTAATGTGAGCTTAAGGTAAACATGAAGTCGTTATGAAGTTAAGGAGAGTATTTGATATCATTAAAGTGCGTCCTACAAGATTTTGAAGTCACATGAATCGGTGGAACTAAGTTCGTTGAAGGAAGTGAAATATAAGTTGTGTTTGGGAAGGTTTTTGCAATAATTGAGTCAATATTCATTTAGTAATGTTTTTAGGAAGATCTATAGGGCTCCTTACATGTTTAATGAAGTGTTATACAACTGCCAAGAAGGTTCCACGAGGATTGGAAGTCAAACGAATCAATGAGAGCAAGTTCGAAAAAAATGGGTTATACGACCACTTATATGGTCCGTGTAACTTTATACGGTCCGTATAATGGTCCGTATAACATTCCATAGAAGGTTCAATCCCTGCTGGGATTATACGACCACTTATACGGACCGTATAAGTGTCCGTATAATCGGGTTGGGTCATTTTTTAAAGATTTTTCCCTTTTTATATATAGATGAACCTTGTTCTAATTTTTCATTTCCCACATTTTCCCCAAGTCTTGAAGGCTCTAGGACATTCCCCCTATCATAATAACACAAACCCAAGAGAAATCAAAGATTAAATAGCAAGAATCAAGTGTGGAGAGACTCTCTAGGGTTTGTAAAGTTCAAGATTTCCTTTGGTGTAGAAGTTCGAGTTTCATTCAAGTGAAGTTCACTAATCCAAAGTTCATCCTTGCACAATAAAAGGTTAGTTTTATATCTATTTCATGTTATTAAGAGTATTTGGTTGGTGAATAACTTGGATAAGGGAAGAAAGTAGAAGATGAAGCTCACATATGGATTTAATGATATTTTTGAGTAGTAAATTAATTTCAGTCATGATTCTTAGTATGCTATGGGTATAATCTTGTTGTGGGTGGTACTAATGATGTTGAGGAAGTATTGTATGTAAGTGAATATTGTGTTGTATTATAGCTATGGTTATGAATGACCTTTAAAAGGAGTTTTGAGGATTGGACAATGCTTAATTCGAAAGAAGCCTCTTGATTATGATATTATGGATGTTGCTTTTGATGTTAGGGAGTTATTTATTATATTGAGAAATGTTGATGAAACAAAGGAAATGCTGCCCAAATTCCGTTAGCTCTTAGTTACTTTAGTTTAAACTTAATCATGCTTTTAAAGACCTAACCTTAGTACGAATTCTCTTGAATGTAGAGTCGCGAGCTTGAGAGGAGAACATTTAGTCATTAAGGAGACGTAAAGGTATGTTAAGGCTAGTCCCTTTCTTTCAAAGGCATGATTTCTATGTTATAATTCTATCCATATTTTCCATAACCTTCCTACTTCGAAAAGTTAGAAGTTCATGATTCTTAAAGCTTCTTATGATGTTAAAGATGAGATGTTTCCTATGATGAACACGAGGATGATGATTTTAAAGCTAGAAGTTCCAAAGCTTATGGTTGCAAAGTTATTATGAGATTGTTGAGCTTATTCTATGATGTTTCTTGATTTCACTCATTGTTATGATCTCACCTTATGTTACTTGTTCTTTCGAGGTGAGATGTATTGATGATGATTGTTCCATAATATAAATCGGAGGTCACTGACCTTACATCACGCCGGTAGAATTGCAGCATTTAATTGGGCTCTCATGCATGCTTATTTTTTTTATGTATGATTACACCGGGCCTTGTTGGCCGGGCAGACACCACTACGCTGGGCGTAGTGGGTGGCTGATGGATAATGATAATAACACCGTGCCTAGTTGGCCAGGCAGTTACCACTAGTGGGCAGCATGAGATGGTTACCCCAGACGCGGGCTAATGATGATAAGCAGTATATATATGTTTATGATGTTTTAAAAGTAAAAGTTAGCATGCATAATATTCGCCTTCAGAGGCAATCAGTTACAGGTTACCTCTTTATCTCATATTTCTTTGTGATGTTATTATTCATGCCTTACATACTCGGTAAACTGTTCGTACTGACGTCCTTTTGCTTGTGGATGTTACGTTCATGCCCGCAGGTAGACAGGGAGACGGTTTAGATTCGTAGGAATTTATTCAGTAGATTTACAAGAGCACTCCACTATTCCGGAGTTGCAGTTCATTGGTATATTCTTTTGTGTTCGTATTTGGGGCATGGCGGGTTCCTATCCTGTCCTTATGATTTTCAGTACTCCAGCTAGAGGCTCGTGGACATATGTGGACAGTTGATGTTTCGTGACCCTATTAGTGTATATTCTATATATCATTTTGTAGCCTTGCCGGCTTGTTCATATATATGTTTGAGGTGGAATCGAAGAATACTTTGTAGCGAGCTTTATTTTTGATAACGGCATTTGTTCAGGATGAGTTATTTGATGATTAGAGAAGTGGTCCACCGAGATAGATTGGAAGAAGTATGACAAGTGGTGCTTGGTAAGCTAGCTCCGGGTATCCGTCATGGCCCTCCGGTTGGGTCATGACAATCACTATTATACTTCAATCCTGTTTATCAAGATCTGTTTCCAGGATCTTCGCATTCGTCCCTTATCACATATTGCCATAGCCTATCCTTCCTGCTTACTTACTTTTAAAATTTATCCGAATGGCTCTTCGCCTCTATCGCCGCCTTAACCCTTTTCTCAGAAACTTTACTTGACCCTTACTAGCAACATACTTCCCTTGCTTACACTTCTCTTCTTCTCATAACATCATAATCTTCTTACTCTTATGTACACATATTCTTCTTTTCCCTAATATTGTTGCATCATGATTATCCAACTTTAACATTCGGAGAAAACAATATCAATCTGCCCTGTAGCACTTGCTACTTTAACTTCAATACCTAGCTCAATCAATACCTTTAGCATATCGTAGGACCAACCATAAGGGAACACATAATATTTAATGTGGCCACACATGAGTTATCGTTTACATCACTTATTAATACGTCACTTACGAAATTTCCCAATGCTATTCAAAATTGTCCTGAATATGTGGCTTTAATACATCTCCCCTCTTTCTGCCTAGCTAGCAAGACTCATACCTCACGATCATTTAAAATTCTAATACTAAGGCTCATATGCTCCTAATTTTCCTCAGGCTATTCTAGTTTCTCATATTTTTCGTATGTCTGAATCTATAGGACTCCTTAGAATATTTTCTAAGTCCTGATTATGAGCCTTTGGCAATATAGACTTAATGAATGATCTCCACTCGAACACCTACTCTCCTTTCCTTTTTATTTGTAAGCCGACATCGCTATTATTTTTCTGTCGTCAAGTGACCTTCACCACATCTGTCTAAAAAATCAAGGTTGGTAAACCTTCTTATAAGGATCACATCCGTCCTTTTTATTGTTGCATGGTCTTTTATCACATATCTTTAAAAAACAATTTGAAGTTCTAATGGGAAATCCAAATAAAACCCTGTAATACAGTTCCCCCAAGGTTGGAAAAGTCCCTTACTTTCCTGGTTGGATAAATACTAGCGTAACCTTTGAAACTTGCAATATCTAGAAACTTTTCATAACCACAAGTCAACACACGCGACTGCTTTTCATTCCTATTCTCGGGGTTCCTAATGGTAGCAAAAATGTGTTAATCTCAATTACCCATATATACTCCAGTTATTGGTTTCTTTAAAATCCCTATTTGTCAACCATTAAATGATATCCCATAATAATCACACATAACATAAGGAGTTTCAATAAGAAGACCCATATACCTGTAACCGGCCGGTCCTGGTCCTGGTCTTGGGAACTGTGAAGTTAAATATCCCTTTCATCATCCTTCCACCTTTTACTCGTCAGACCATCCTCATCTCCCCCATCATATTCCGAAGGATACGAATACTCTAGCAGCTCCTGATTGACTGAAGGCCAAGATAGAGGGCTAGATACCTCCGTCACACTTACACTCGTGGCTGCTCTAACGAAATACTCAATCATAGGAGAAACTGGAGGGAACAAATCTGGTGCAGCCTCAGGAGCCTCTTGCTCCACTGGTGTCTCATACAAACCCTCAGACGGGTTCGTCTCATAGCTATCCTCTGACGGATTCTCCTCCATAGAAGTCACAGGCTCTGGGGGAGTCGTCTCAATCATCTCCTCAGAAGGATTTGACTCAATGGAGTAACTAAGACTCATTCTAATCTGTCCTGGTACCCATGGTCCGGAGCCCACCCTGGTGGCCTTCCTTGCACCCCCACTATCAAAAACCGTCTTATTCATCTATATTAATCTGCATTTATCTAATAGGAAAAGAGAGTCAGGAACTCTCTTTCCTAGACTCTGGCTCTATAGCACAATCTAAGACAGAACGAAAGGTCAATAGTTCCTAAATGACCCGCGGCCTCCTGTTTATAATTGTGGCGTGCTTCACACCCATAAACAAGACTCTACTAGACACGGTTTGTAGACAACGCTAGGACAGAACTGCTCTGATACCACTTCTGTCACGACCCAAGCCGACGAGTCGTGATGGGTGCCCGACCTCTACTGACCAAGCACCCCTAACCTCATACCTGGATCTCACTGAGCAACAGGGTGGCCTATATATAGTTTATAACTGAGCTATACTAACTCTTGTAAGATTAACACAATAGACTCTGCATCAATTAACACAATAGACTCTACATCAAGAACTCACAACCAACATATATATATATACACATACGTATTGAGGATAACAGTGCAAGAAGACTAGGCCGCTACATATGTTGTACAACAAAAATAAGAGCCGACAAGGCTACATAACATCCCAACTACATACAACTGTCTACAGACCTCTATGGAGCATGAGTCCGCAGAAGGCAGTGACAAGGCCTCGTCATACCCATATATACATGTCAAAATAGCATACCAAAAGGGACCGCACTCTCCAACCAAGTGAGCGCACCGACATCGCATGAGTGGAAGACCTATCGAGCCGATCGTCTATCTGGCTACCTGAACCTACGGGCATAAACGCAACATCAACAACCAAAGGACGTCAATACGAACAATGTACTGAGTATGTAAGGCATGAATAACAACATAATATAGACATAAGGAGCATGAGATGAAAGAGATAACCTGTACATCTGATTGCCTCTTAAGGCGAATATCATGCATGCTTAGCCTTTAAAAAGAAACATTTTTCATACATATATAACATAATAGTGTTGCGGAACGTGCAGCCCGATACATATATCATCATTAGCTCGTGTCTGGGACTCCCACATCCGGGGTAATCATCTCAAGCCGCCCACTGCAGTGGTGCGGCCCGGCTATGTAGGCACGGTATAATCACACATCATCATCCATAAGCCGCCCACAGTGGTGGTGCTGCCCGGCCATGTCACGGTATAATCATACATCATCATCCATAAGCCGCCCACCGTAGTAGTGCTACCCGGCCATGTAGGCACGGTATGAAAAAATACATACATATATATAAAGCATGCATGAGAGCCCAATTAAGATCTACAACTCTATCGGAGTGAGATAAGGTCGGTAACCTCCGATTTTTATTATGGAACAATCATCATCACTATATCTTACCTCGAAGGAACAAGTAACATGAGGTTAGATCAACAACAATGAGCAAAATTAATAAAAATCATGAAATAAGCTCAATAATCTCATGAGAACATCAAGAACTATATGCTTTGAAAACTCTAAAAATGGAGTCATCTTTACCATCATTATCATCATAGAAAAACATCTATCTTTAGCATCATAAGAACTTTGAGAATCATGAACTTCTAGCATTTTTGGGAATAAGGATATTATGGAAGTCATGTATGGGTCCATACGAAGAGAATCATGCCTTTCGAAAGAAAGGGATTTAGCCTTAACATACATGGAGCTTACTTCTCGACTTTCCAACATACTTCCTGTCTTGCAATCTACATAAGATCATTGGTAGTCTTGTAATATACATATAAAGCCATTCATACTATTGTTAGGCTAATCGTCATACGCTTGTCTTAAGCCTTCAAATTAAATCCTCTTAGAATTTGCCGAAATTCGGGCAGCATCTCCTCTGTTTATATCCCTAGCCCGAAATCACAATACCAACAAAAAAATAACAATAGGAACACTAATATCAAAAACATCATCATCAATACCAATATACTCAATAAAACATCCCACACGATGTTTACCCAATTTCTCAACCAATCAATCGACTTTACGAAGCTTTATCAACTAAATCTCCATTATACAATTCATAATATCAATAGTAAAGAATATTCTTACCTCAATCAAGGTTTGAAGAGATTGAAATCTTATTTATCTTCGATAGATCCCTTCGTCCCATCAAGATTTGATGTTTAGAACAAGAACTACAAAACCCTATACGCTTCTCGAGCCTCGTATATAGTCCTGTTAGTTTGATCCACTCACCAAATGATCCTTCAATGTTTCTTGGGCTTCTCAAATGGTTTTGGGTAAGGAGGATTGGAGAAATGAGGCCCTAAGACCCAATTTTGGCCTTATATTGAAGTTGAAGGTCGGTTACCACTGACTTAAAATTAACCCTGCCCGATCACGCTGGGAAGTGGTGCAGACGCGCTGGGTTGTCTGACTCCCTTCTGCGCATTCACGCCTAGTGGTGGCGCGTTCACGCTGACTAAATCTCTGGCCTGTCATCCAACTTGTAACGTCCATAACTCTTTACCCCGATGTCGTATCGACGAGCAGTTTGTTGCGTTGGAAACTATACTTCATGAACTTCAACTTAGCAGGTTGATTTTCTTCAAAACTTTTCATATGATAGAAGATATTTTTTCCCCAAGTTGGTTCATACTTTGTTGTTCAAAGTAACGCTCATCTTCTTGCAAAGTCATACTAACTCAATTTCTTCAACTCATTTCCTTAAAGGACCTCCTGGTATTCCTTATGTGCATCCTTTACTCCTAGAATATACTCAATAATGCTCCGCTCCTTATATTCCAAAGTTATTTTACTTAGCCATAGTTCAACATATTTATATTAAAATTTGATAATTGCTTCTCCGGAAGTACGGGGTGTAATAGGTCTGATTCAAATGTCACATTTATGCTTCAAATGATTAGTATGTTGAGGAACTTGAGTAGTGTAATTTTATAAACTACTTTGTGTGACTTACTTGCTTTCATATGTTTCGCCTAAATGCTTAATTGATCTCAAGTACCGTCCACTCTCCCAAAGAAGAATAATGAACAAATATACCCGTACTAAGTCTATCAACCTTTTCAGAATCTGAAGATGAACACCAAGAACGCACCAGAGCTAGAAGCTATGAGAAAGAATGAGGTCTCACTTCGCTGAAAGATTCAGGACCTCAAAAAGAAAATTCGAGCAGTCAAGGCCATGATTAAAGAGGCTGATGAGTTAATGGATTCGGCGAAAAGTCTGCCCATGAAACCAATTGAAACTCAAGGAGAGAATATAATGGAATCGGACCCACATGAACCCACCTGGCCATCAAGGGAAGCCGCCTCCGCTGTGTCATTAAGCCCCAAAAGGGAAGGAACTTCTGCTGCGCCATCATGTCCTAGGGGAGAACCCGAGGAGCGGATAGAGTATGTCCGACTAGCTTCGGCCGAATGGTGGTTTATTGTGCTTAAGGCGTTGGATTGTCCCTATCGTGTCTCGCCTAAGCATGTAACAAGAGAAGAGATTATGATCAAATTTCGAAACAAAGGGATAGTCAATATCAGCCTCGACTTGCCGCCACCGTGTGCTCCGGTCTTCGCGCACAAGAGATGTCCTTATCACCGGGATCAAGCCGGGCACACCATCAATAAATATTTGGCCTTCAATAAAAGGATCATCGAGCTGTTAGATAAAAGTGCATCACCAAGATGTGGGGCCCACAGTCACTTTTTGTCCACGACAACATCTCCCCAACCGAAGGGATTACGCTGAACACTCACATTTGGTGATATGACTTTACGGTATTTAAGGAGTCTTATGCGAGTATCTTCCAGAAGTTGGTCGGCATCGGGAAGATTAGCCCCGTCAGAACCAGAAGGGCTCAAACGGAAGGGGTTGGCCACCGCAAAACGTGTCTGTACCATTCTGGCGCTTTGGGGCATGACATAGAAGAACGTGAGGCATTCAAGTTTGAGGTGGAGAACCTGGTTTACAAAGGCGCCATTTGGTTGGTACTCCTGCCTCAATATTAGAATTTAGGGCCTTTAGGGACGGAAAAGGGTTGAACGGACGAACAACCTATTTTGACCTCAAAAGAAAGGTCACCTTTTGTGTAGTCTTAGGGGATCCAATTTTTTGTACTTAATACGTATTTGTCACCCCCCCCCCCCCCCCCCCCCCCCCAAATTATGTGTAAACGAAACTGTGCCGACACCGAAGTCTCGAGGACGGATACGCAGGAAGCCTCTATCGAGCATGGTCACGGGTAGGCTTTAAGGTAGGGAGTCTTATCTTATGTAAACTGAACAACGAAAGGGCGTGATTTCCCATGGAGGGATACGTAGGAAGTCTATGTAAGACTGGGTCCGTATATATTATAAATATTACATTTCCCTCACTTAACAAATCCCAAGTACCCAAGACCCGGTACAAGAGATCAATTGAGCATTAAAATCCAACATATGATTATTTATGTGCTAAGTTTTTTAACTGCTATCTATGTGTGATATCTTGATTATCTTTCTATTGCCTAGCGAGCTAACTCTGTTTTCCTTTGAGTTATTCTTTTCTTACAGAAAGAGAGGTTGATTCCTCATCCCAACAAGACAAAGGCAAAGCAAAAATGACTGGTACTTCCAAGAACGAAACTACTCCTACTGACATTGCTCTCAGAGAATCGCCTCTGCACGAACTGCCTAAGTCATCTCCTACTGAAGACGATATGAAAATGATGTTTTAGAAAATCGTCTATCTTCAATAGGAAATTGCGCGAAACAAAGGTGCTGATGCTGCCCGAGAGGCCCAGCTGAAGAAAAAAGGCCTCCACCGTTCTTTCCATCTCTGAATTCGCCATTAACTGACCACTTTCTCACCCAGTCCATTGTGACCACCATACCATGTACCCCAATTGACGGGCACATTGGTACCTCGCACCCACCCCACCACCACTTAACACTACCCAAATTCCCGGAACCTCTCACTCTATACCCTCTTACCCAACACCACAAAACACCCATTTCGGCATCACTATAAAACCAAGAATCATCTCGCTACCAACCACCAAAACTACACCTACCCACCGAACTCGTCCTGCTGTTTCCTTCCACACACCCGTCACCCCCGCCACTTTTTCACCCGATCAAGAAGTTGATCAGTATGAGGAGATGGAAAAGGCTTGGAAGTCTGAGCAGGAAAAACAAGAAGAAAGTCTTGAACGAAAGATGATCGCAATGTTGGAACTGTCCATGAAAACCACCTTCATTGGCACGAGCCTGAGCTATGACAACTTGTGCATGCGTCCAAATTTGGATTTGCCCAAAGGCTTTAAGGTGCCACATTTTGAGCTATTTAATGGGATAGGTAATCCGAAAGCATATATATGGGCCTACTGTGACCAATTGGTCGGCGTCCGAAACAACCAAGTGCTCATTATGAAGCTGTTCACCCAAAGTTTGACCGGAGAAGCCTCGGAGTGGTTCACGACGCAAGACAGATGCCGTTGGATCACATGGGAAGACATGGCTGCGGCCTTTATGGAAAAATTCCTCTTTAACATGGAAACGACACTGGAAGGGTACTATTTAGAAAAGGTCAAACAGAAATCCACTGAAAACTTCCGCGAGTACGCAAGTAGGTGGAGAATAGAAGCTGCTCGGATACAACAGCCAACGGGCGAGAAAGAATTAGTGTTGGTCTTCATCCGTTCGCAAGAAATAGACTTCTATGACAGAATGCTTTCAATTTCCAGAAGACCGTTGTCTGAACTGGTCAAAATGGGAGAGGCCGTAGAAGATGGTCTCAAAACAGGCCGAATCATAAGTATGATCGAAAAGTCCATTGGGTCAAGCTCAACCGAGTTTATAAAGAAGCAAAAGGGTGGCAATCATATCCCACACTCCTAGCCCAAAACCCAAAAGAAGGGAAGAATTCCCGATGGAAGCATATGCTTCACCTCCCCCAAATACTTATATACCCACTCCTTACAATACTGTGCCCGTATATTACCCGTAGCCGACTTTCCAATCACCACCCCTAAATTACCAAACCCCATAAAATACCTTCCAGTCACCTCCCCCGAATTACTAAGCTCCATAGCCAAATTATCAAAGTCCCCCACCCGCTTACCATCCTTCACAAAATAACCAATCCAATACCTACCAAAATTAGCCACCACCAAATACCTATAATATGCCACGTCCGAACTTTGAAAAGAAGCCTGCCCGTGCGTTCACTCAATTAATTGAATCACGGACTGATTTGCTCAAAAGATTGAGCGCAGCAGAGATGATCCAAACGCTTCCCCCAAAGGTCATCGACCCAAAGAACTGGTTTTACCAAGCTGACCGGACATATGCTTACCATTCTAATGGCATACGACATAGTACTGAAGATTGCATCAATCTCAAGTATAAGATACAAGACATAATTGACCGGAAGGAGATCGTGCTCTAACCCACTCCTCCAAGTGTAAACACCAATCCCCTGCCAACCCATGGCAACAACATGATTCATATGATAGAAAGAGAAAAGGACTGGGTCGCAGGCAGGCCCCCAATCCGAGAGTGTTTGAAAGAGCTTGAGCACACAGTGGAGTCACTTTCTCTACAAGAACACCCATGATTCGAGGTACAAATCCTGCGTCAGACGTTGCGCATGTGGCCCAAGTAAACCCTACACCGCCTTGAAAAGAATTTATGGTCCAAGTCGCGGAAGCCCACAGAATCACGAGATCGGGAAGGTACTATACTCCCGAAGATCTAATCCAAGGAGCACCCCCAAGGAAAGAAGAAAAGGGCAATTACTGAGGGTGAGGCTGAAGATTTCTGGCACGAGATGCAGCGCAAAGAATACTCCATTGTGGAGCACCTGAAGAAAACACCGGCCCAAATCTCAGTGTTAGCACTTTTACAAAGTTCATCCCAGCACCGCTTGGCTCTGATGAAAGTATTGGAGAAAGCCCATGTTCCAGGCGGACGAGTAGTGAAAATCTTGCCGAAATGGTCGCCCACATTGTGGAAGAACACCAAATTACCTTCACGAAAAAAGAGTTGCCCAAGGAAGGCACGAATCACAACAAAGCACTGCACATCACTGTCATGTTCCGCAACAAAGTAGTGACTCCTATGCTGATCGACAACGAAGCGGGACTCAATATTTATCCCGAGTCTACCCTAGCACAGCTGGGATATGACCTTTGAAAGATTCGTCAGAGCCACACTAATATAAAAGCATTTGACGGGACCGATGTGATGCCACCGGAGCAGTTTATTTGGACATTCAAATAGGTCCAGCAGAATTCACAACTGAGTTTCAGGTTATGGAAATACCTGCCAACTACAATTTACTCTTGGGGAGGCCATAGGTCCACGTGGCAGGAGCGGTACCATCTTCACTTCACCAGTCTCTGAAATTTGTTTGGGGGGAACAAGAGGTTATAATCCATCGAGAAGTAAGTGTCCACAATTACCCGGATAGTTTCGTGCTTGTCATCGAAGCGGCACCAAAGAAACTAATTTCCATGTAATGGAACTCGTGGCGGCTGCCCACAAAATAGAATACCCTAAGAATCCCATACCGACAATATATAAGATGATTGCTTCAACTATGCTCTTGAACGGATTCGAATCCGAGAAAGGTCTGGAAAAGAATTTGCGCATCATTGAGCCAATTCCCCTTCTCCAAGACAATTTTCGTTCAGACTGGGATATATCTCAACTGAACATGATATACCTACCAAGAAGAGGTAAGAGTTCGTGGATCTCCGCAAACCCATCCCAAACCTGTACCAGTCATTTCCTAATTGAATGTCTATGCCGGGCGATACTGACATTGAAGAAGGGATAGCGATGCTATTCTGAGAAGAAGATTGCTCAGTCATCTTAGAAGAATATGCAGAAGCACTCATCATCAGAGATGCAGATCCGGGCGAGCAGCTGTCCAATTGGACCTCTACCCCGCTACTAGCTCTTAGGTAGAGAAAGATGAATTTATTTTGAAAATAGGGAGAATTATTCAAGGCCCGATTACTCCCTTTTTATCACTCTATGTGCCTCGTAATGTTTTCAAAAAATGAAAATGGGTTGACGTTGATCCAAGCCAGGACAATAGTTTACACTTTTATCAATCTAAATTAACGAAAGCCTCGATTAAATAAAAAAAATTATCTATTTATTACGCATGCATGTTTTATACTAACATACTTTGCCTTTAATTTTTAGTAATAAAAATGATAAAACAACCCTAAATGTCATGACATGTTGTGAAACGAATGAGTCAAGCAGCATAGAGGAAGAAGAGCATGAGGAATACGACAAGACCATAATGTTACCCGAAGGTCTCGCGGAAGAGGTAGAGTAGTTAGAAAGTGAGCGAAAATCGAACATGGACGAAATAGAATCATAAATCTAGGTGACTAAGAGAATGTCAAAGAAACAAGGATAAGTGCACACCTAGAGGCCCCTTTAAAAGAAGAATTGATAAACCTACTGAAGCAGTACGTGGATATCTTCGCATGGTCATACGCCGATATGCCAGAGCTAAGTACTTACGTAGTATCCCATAGGTTACCTATTAATGTAGGTTTCGCTCCGGTGAAATAGAAAACCCAACAATTCAAGTCAGACCTCAGTATCCGCATCAAGGACGAGGTAGAAAAGAAAATCAAGTCTGAGGTAGTAGAAGTAACCTCATACCCCACCAGGTTTGCCAACATAGTTTCGGTCTGGGATCTCAACAAAGCCAGTCCAAAGGACAATTTCACACTGCTAAACATCCACATACTTATAGATAACTGCGCCAAACACGAGCTACAGTCATTTGTGGATTGTTTCGCTAGTTATGACCATATCCTAATGGATAGAGACGTTGCAGAGAAAACAGCTTTCATCACTCCATGGGCAGTTGTTACACCTCGAAAATTTTTCCCTTGATGCACAGTGAATAGGCTAAAGAAGAGCATGAAGTTTTCGATAAGTAAGGAATGACATTTGATGACCCTAATTAAGATTTCAAAGGTATTCAAAGTAAGGGGAGAAAGTTTGCCAAGAGAAGACAAGGCATACGATGTGTATCGGAAAGGATTTACGAGTAACAAGTTAATGACGACTTAATAATATTTTGGAGAAGAGTTATAGCATCCCTTAGATTGTTAATGAGGTGATAAACAAGTGTTAAGAAGGTCCCATAAGGATTGGAGATCAAACGAAGTGACGAGAATAAGATCAGTGAACTGATGGGTTATACGGTCGATTATACGGTTCGTATAATGTTATACGGTCTGTATGATGGATCGCAGAATCATCACAGTGAAGGTCCCTCACTGATGGGATTATACGGTTACTTATACGGACTGTATAAATTTATACAGACCGTACAATATGCCTTATAATGGTCACAGAGACGAGAGGCTGAAGGGTCGATTTCACGGTCACTTATACGGATCGTATAAGTTTATACAGACCGTATAAGTATCCGTGTATTTTCCTGACAGATCAGATTTTTGAGTTATTAAAAGGGGACCAAGTTCATTATTTCATTTCCATTTTTCACTCCTTCTCTCTAGAACTCTCTAGAACACTTTTCCCATAAAAAATTCAAGAGATATTAGTGATCAACTACATAAAATTAAGTGAATCAAGTGTAAGAAACCCATTAAAGTTCATCCAAGACAAGAAATCCAAGTGAAGGTGAAACTAGGGTTTTGCTCAAGTGAAGTGTTTGCACCCAAGGTTCATTCCTACACCATCTAAGGTAAGTTTTATGGTATTTCCATGTTGTTTAAGGTATTTGAAATTTGAAAAACTTGGATTATATAAGAAAATAGGAAATGGGTCATGAATGTGGGAATAGTGTCACTTTTGAGTAAATGTTTGGATTGAGTCATGATTCTTGATATGTTATGATTATAATCATGTTATAAGTGATATTGAGAACATGGGATAGACATTGTATATGAATGAATGTAATCGTGTGTTATGACCATGAATGTGGATGATGGGAAGTGAATTGAGAAGTAAGGTTAACGTAGGTGAATAAAGGCTATTGTTATGATGTTGTGAATGTTAGTATTGATGTTTGGGAGTTGATATATGATATGGAGGAAGTCGTATAAATAAAGAAGATGCTGTCCAATTTTCTCTAGCTTTAGTTAAGTATGCTAAGCTATTGATTTTCTAATGTTAGTATGTACTCTAATGAAGGTAGAAACGTGAGCACTGAAGAAGAACGTGCAAGTGATAGAATAGTTGAACGGAAAGGTATGTAAGGCTAACCCTTCTTTCATAAGGCATGGTTCTTTGGCCAAATATCTATTCTTCTATGAGCCTATGATGTCCTCCAAATGATCCTATCTAAAAAAAAAAAGCTACTAAGCTTATGATCCTCGATACGTTACGATTGTACTAAATTCCTTATATGACGGGTAATCCTCTATGGATAGATGAAATGAAAGACGATAGTAATGATGCCAAAGATGCTTATGAGCTTATATGTATATGTGCCTATGTATGGCTATTATGAAACCCCGAGCTTATATGGCTGGGTAGAATATAGTAAATATGTATATATATATATATATATAATGCGCGCACACTACTGCAGTTGGGTACGGATAACCCTGAGCCTTGGTAGGGCCAGGTATGTTTGACACTGAGCCTTGGTAGGGCCAGGTATGTGAAACACCAAACCTTCGTGGTCGGGTATGCTATGTAAATGCTATGTGTATGATATCAATATGAGTACGAATATGCTATGTATAAGATATGAATATGAATATGTAGATGAATACGAGTATGAATGAAAATATGACTATGAATACGAAAATGGATATGTAAACGAGTATGGATACGAATACGAATACGGATATGGATGTATGTACACGGATACGCAATAGAAATGGAATGTCCCTATGAAAAGAAAGTATGTGTTATGACAATGATACTATTATCTCCCATCCTATGCTATTTCATATGTTGTCTATTATGCTTTCATATTGATGTTGATCATGCTTTACATACTGAGTACATTCTTCGTATTGACGTCTTTTTGTTTGTGGACGTTGCGTCATGCCCGCAGGTGGCCAGGGAGACAGACTTGATCCCTAGCTATATTTCTCAGGGACTATATAGCGGAGCTCCATTTCATTCGGACCTACAGCTTTTGGTATTGATTCTTTTGTATACATAATTATGGGCACGGCGGGGTCCTGTCCCGCCTATATGATATGACATATTCTTCTTAGAGGCTCGTAGACATGTGTTTATGGTTAGATGTATTTGGCCTTGTCGGTCTATGTTTTGGATATTATTTTTGCTAATCTCGTCAGCTTATATACATTGATATGGGCATAGTTACTAATGATGATATAAATAAATTGCCGCCCAATGGGATTAGTATGATGATGAATGAAAAGTATGATTTAACTATGTGGCTCACCTAGATGTAATGTGAAAGTAGGTTAAGAGGTGCCCGGGTGGGTTAGCACCGGGTGCCCGTCGCGGCCTTCTGGTTGGGTCGTGACAAAAGTGGTATCAGAGCCGGATGAGGACCCTCAAAATTTTATTGATGGTATGTTGAGGACCCTTCGGTTGATACATGCTTCGGACACCGAATCGGTGGAGTTAGCGTCCTACAGATTGAGGGATGTTGTGGTTCATTGGTATACGGTTCGGATGGCTTCACGGGGAGCCAATGCACCTCCTCCGGTATGGCAAGAATTCGTAGATGCCTTCCTCCGACATTATTTGCCCCCAGAAGTTCGGCGAGCTAGAGCCGATAACTTTTTGAATTTGAGGCAAGGAAGCATGAGTGCTTTAGAGTATAGTCTCCGCTTCAATTCTTTGGCTAGGTATGCTTCGGCCATGGTAGCGGATATGGGTGACCAAGTGCACCGATTTGTGAAAGGCCTAGGGCCACATTTGATGGATAGGTGCTTGACTGCGTCCCTTCAGGACAACATGGACATTTCACGCATCCAAGCCCATGCTCAAAATTTAGAAGAAAGCCTACAACAACAAAGAAGTGAGCGTGAGCATGATAGAGGGCATAACAAGAGGGCTAGATCTTCGAGTCCGATGAGTGAGTATAGAGGCGAGCACAGACAGTAGCTTTCGAGGCATTCAGGCCATTCTATGACTAGCGCGCCTCTATGGTTTTCAAGCCAGAGATTTGACAGATCTACTCATTCCGGGCAGAGTCAGAGTTTTTCAGGTTCTCAGTTCAGGGGTGATTCGGGTCAGGAAAGGCCACCCGTGCCACAATGTTCCCAGTGTGGAAAGTTACATTGGGGTCAGTGCCGATTGGGTTCAGAGTGTTATATCCCGCATTTTGTACGTCGGAATATTTTTAAGTTGGTTGCGACGAGTTATAGACAAGGCTATTTTTTCGACTTTGTTTTAAGACATAAGTTGCTTATGAATTTTGTTGGATGGAAATACTAAGGAATTTGGGGGTTAAAAGTGAATTATGGAAGGTTGGACATTTCATGAAAATTTGGGGCCAAAAGTGAAGTTTTGAAAACTTGAAATTCAAAAAAAAAAAAAAAGAGGAGAGAGTGGCCGGCCACGGAGGTGTGGGCCATGGCCACATGTATTAATTATATAAGCATGTATAAGATGATAATTAAATCATCTTCATCATTTGCACACCTAGAAAGTTCAAGAGAAATGGAGAAAAAAAAAGGAGGAGGAGAAACGGCCAAGAGGGGCTGGCCGAACTAGCCCTATGAAATTGATCATGAAAAATTGTTTGCTTCAAGCTTTTCTACTAATTGGAAGGTCCTCTACAACGTGGAGTAGTTGGTGGAGCAAGCAAAGCGTTCGTTTTTGCGAAGCATAATTCTAGCCGAGGGAGAATTAGGTGGAAAAATGTATGGTTCAATCTTATTTTTCATGTCGTATGGATGATTTGCGCATGTTGTGATATGTAGAAATAAATGAAATACATGAAATTGTGATGTTGAAGTTGTAGCCGTGTGGTGTAGTTTGGCCGTGCATGTGTAGTGTTGAATGGAAGTGAAGAACTAAATTTATTTAACATGTTTGGATTGTTGTGTTGCGGATTCTATGGTGCTAATGGAAGTTTAATGATTCAAAGTGAAGTTATAGTTGTTTGCGGCTTGTTATGGAACTTGATATAGTTTAGTGAATTTATGGAAGTAATGGATTATTAATGTAGTTTATGAATTTGGAAGGAAGAAAATGTATTGTTGTTGTTCTTGTGGAAATTTGAGGTTTCGGGTGGAGTAGAGCATTAATTGGATTGTTTGAAATATTGTGCGGATTGTTGGAAATGTTCTTGAATCGTGTTTGAATGGTTTTGGATTGGTATTTGAATATGCGATCGTTAATATTAGTTTAAATGTATGCAGTTGAATTGAATATGCACGAATGTCGTCGAATTATGTAGAAAGGAGTTATTAATGTTAGAATGCGTTTGGAATTGCTTGTTGATATTGTTGATGTGGTTGTTGGTATTGTTGTTGGATATTTGGCCGAGTTGAATTCTCGGGGTCGTTGAATTTACAGGGGAGATGCTGCCCAAATTTCTGTGGAATTAAGTGTTAGTGTGGAATTGGATTCCTAAGTGTTTACGGCTAATGGTTAATGCTTAATGACGTTGTTGTAGATTGTTGGAAGCCCGAGACTTAAGCTTGACTAGCGTAGGAAGCAAACGAGGTATGTAAAGCTACTCTTTCTTTCTTTTGGCATGTCTTAGAGTAAATAAGCTATGACACGATTCTCGAGGTAATTCTACTCTGGTGATCCGAGCATGTCCATGATTCTTATTTTTCTCTTGATATTCGTATTCTTAATGTAGTCGAATTATGGTTCTTATGTCTTTTGTATGACTAAATTTTAAAAGTTGCATAAAAGTTTTGTCTTCAAAAGAGTTTTGTTCCTAAACGATTCTGAAACTACGAACGTACGTAACAAAACGGGCTCGGATCGCTCCGAAACGCTCATAGGAGGTTCCATAATGTATAACATCCCCGACTTTCATAGGCGGGCTCGGATTTGGTTTGATACCTATCCGTGGGCCCCCGAGACTTTTCCATGCTTAGACCTAACGATTTTCCGAAAAAGACTTAGTGTGATTATTGTTTTAACCCCGAGTATGGTTACTTACTTTTCAACGAGTCTGAAATGAGAATTGTTATGTATATGATTCCGATATGAAGTTATGACCTTTAAAGTTCGGTTTGATATGTGCCCGAGTGGCATTCGGAAGAAACGTGATTGGGCTATTGTCCTAATTTGTAAATAATGATTTGCTTTGATTAATTTATTAAGTCTTTGTAAATGTTTGCATTGCATATGGTTTTACATTGCATATGGTTATAAATATTTTGAATTGCATATAGATCCCACGATTCTGCTCGTGCACACTATTATTACTTCCTTCGCCGAGTCCCGGGCCGGTTGTTATCGTGCGCACAATTCGAAGTATGATGAGCTTCGAAGTATGATGAGTTTACGATATGATATGATATGTTTTCGAAGTATGATGTGTCCCAGACACACGAGCCCCTCTTGGCCGGGGACCGTGTATATATGATATGATGTTATGATGTGTGACGGAGATACGAAGATATGAAACTTCCGAAGTATGATGAGTTATGGCGCCCGAGGCAGGAGGGGCGACCACGTTCCGTCCGCCGAGTCCTATTACGGGCCGCGGTATGTGATATGATAATCGTATATGATATGATAATGTATGATATGATAATCTGATGATATGATAATCTGATGATATGATAATATGATGACATGGTATGATATGATGATTCTGTTCACCGAGTCCCTCACTGGAGGGCCGGGACACGTTATATGTGTATACGTATATGATGATTAACTACTTGTGACACTCAGTCCCGTTATGGATCGGATATGACACATGATATTGGTATGTATGATTTGTAACCCACATGAGTAAGCATTTGAGCATTCGACTATCATATTTGTCTTATATATGCCTCTTATGTATGATTTGTATTTCAGACGCACGCACTTTGCTATTTTGGCTACTATGCTCACTTTCTGTACCCCTTACTTCGGTTATGACCTTGTTTCTGTATTCCATGCTTTACATACTCAGTACATATTCCGTACTTGATCCCCGCTTTTCTTCGGGGTCGCGTTTCGTGCCGCGCGCGGTACACCCAGATGAGTTGAAGATATTAGTAGAAGATGTTCCGGCGGGATTGGCGAGCTCCATTTTCTCGGAGTCTTTGTTGCGAGTCGAGGGCATCATGTTATGGTATACGGAGTTCGTTAGAGACTTTGCGAGACAATGTCGTGGGTATAAGACGTCGGTTATGTAAGCGGCTATGTAAGCCGATGTATTGTTATGCATTGTATTATAAGTTTCATATGTTACCGATTTTATTTGATTCGAGAAAGGTAAAAAGCACATTATTCTTCGAAAAATTTTTGTTATGTATTTGTGTCACGATTTGAAAGCCAGCGTGATTATGAGTATTATGTGAGTCAGCGGGTTCGCTCGGCCCTAAATAAGGGTCGGGTGCCCATCACACCCTAAACGAAATTAGGGTGTGACAAATTGGTATCGAGCGGTTCGTCCCCAGGGGTTGTACGCAAAGTCGTGTCCCGTAGAGTCCTATTTATGGTGTGAAGCGCGCCACATTTATAAACGGGAGGCTACGGGCATCTAGGATGGTTATTCTTCTTTGACATCTTAGATCGTGCCGTAGAGCCAAGTTATAGGAAATGAGATTCCCGATTAACTAACCTTTGACTTCGACGGGAGAAACGGCATCGACGGAAGAAAGCGATTAACGATATTGGAGGCTACGAAGTACGCAGGTAAGCAAAGGAATGCAAGACATATGTCAGGTAAGATATCGAAGTACGATTGGAATACGAGCTGAAGATCAAAAGAGAAAGTAAACAAGAAAGTGTAACAGGTGCCGTTTGAGTTGGGTATATGAGGTACGTTTATTATTTTTGTACTGTTGATGATAATGGGAGCCCTGTGTGGCTGTGATATGGTATGATGTGCATATATGTGTTGGCCCTATGAGGCATTGTTGGTATCTCCTGTGTACAGGTTTTGAGGCAGTAACAGTTACAGAGGAAACTCTGCCGAAATTTTCTAAAAATAAAGTAAGAATGAGGTATAGGTTTGTGATATGTCTTGAAAAGTCGAGCCAATAGTAACGATAAAATTTGACTAAGTTACGAGTATGGCCGACACCGAGAAAGAAGTTAATTGTTGAATTGGGCATAATAGTAATTAGAAGTTCGATAGTGACTCGGTGAAAAGAATTTGGAAAGGACTTGTAGCCCTAAAAGACGATCCAAAAAGGGTTGGTAAGTCGTGATGGAGTGTTATTTAAGGTGCCGACCGAATGGACAAGCAGGGACGAATTACGACTAGATTATAGTCAAAAAGGAGTAATAGTATGATTAAGACAAGAGTACGGAGGAAGGAATTGTGATGGATACGAATGTATAGATAAGACGGTTGTGAAACGATAAGGATAAAGTTGATCGGAAAAGATAAAGGGTTATATACCAGTGGAAACGATAGGAAGGGAGTAAGAAGAGAAAGGGTAATCGGAAAAAGGAAATAAGAAAGGAGCGAGACAACAGTGTAGTGCTAGACCATGATATGTGTAGCTAAGGACACGAGTACTATAAGTGACGGGAGTGCGAAAGACCCGGTTATAGAAAGAATGAGAAACGGGGTAAAATGAGAGCAAAAACCCAAAACCGATAACCAAGTAATTATGGGTAATGACGGTCAAAGTGAGTTCATCGCCATCGGGGATCTGGAAGTTCAGGACGAAAAGTAATCATATTCACGAATTGAAAAGCGAATATTGAGGACCAAAGAGGGCTAAAATAGTAATTGTGTTATGAGAGTGGGTTGAAATACGGGGGAATGCTTCAACTTACTCCAAATTATGTTCGACTTAGGTCATGAAATGAAGTGGACGCGATCATATCAGCATTAAAGCGTCGTATTTCATCAGAGTTTCAAAGTTAAGCGTGCTGGGGTGAGAGCAATTTCAGGATGGGTGACCCCCCTGGGAAGTTTTCTGAAAGTCCTACAAATTCAGACCTAAGAAGCAAATGAGAAGTGAGATTAATCTAAAGAAGATTAGAGTTTGCGGAGTGGGCAGAAACCTTAAGGAATTGCGTAGAACAGGGCGAATTAGACCGGTAAAGAGAAAGGAAGTGCATCACAGCTATAGAGTTAGGGTGAGTTGGAATAGCGTTTGGAGATATTTGTAAACAAGATAATAGAAACCATACATGTATATACGTATGTATAAGATATCCTGTGCGGGGCAAGATCAGGGGACGTGTGCATTCCGGCAACCAACGTGGCGGTATTTGGAAAGCACGAATCGGACAGGGTAACGAAGTTCAAGTGAGAAACAATATATAGATGACACGAATGTTATAAGGCAAGTTGGTGTTGCTTTCACTACAGGTTAAGCTTGGGAAGTTCTAATGCAATGATATTAGGGAAAAGAAAGGAAGTGAGTAGATAAACGGCAAGGGAATCTAGATGCCGGAATAAAAGTCCCGCCTCATTGAAAGAGAAAATGCAAACAGAGGGCGAAGTATAATCGGGTAATGTATAAGTATACCCCTAAAGGGGGGAAGCGGGTGAGAGAAACGTAAGGGTGAGATAGAAACAATTGACATTGTAATATGTTGGATAGGGCTGCTTATGCTACAAATGAAACCCATTACTGAAATAAATTAGTAAGGTCGGAAAACCAAAGAATAAGTGGATAAAAGTCAGGATGGTATTTGAGGCAGTGTGGGAAGTTCTGTAGAAACTGTGAATGACAGGCCGCTAGCAAGTGAACGTGCATGAAGAAGAAGGGTATGACAAGAGGACGGTCGTTATACCTCGCATTTTGTACATTTGAATATTCCGAGTTAATGGCGGGAAGTTAAGGACAAGGTTATAAATTTTTTTTTAGAATGTATAAGTTGTGCATTCATCCTTTTTATTGGAATGGAGCATTAGGGGTAAATTCGGGATAAGGAAAAATTAAGGGCTAAGAGTGGAAACAAGAATTATTTCATGAAATAGCCATGAAAAGCCAAAGTGGCCATGCATAGTGGAAAGTGGGCCCCACCCATGGTTGGCCAACATTGTCATGCCATGAGATGGCACAAGTGTACATTACATATTGGTGGAGCTATACAGATGCACATGCATGGAATGACTAAGCAAGACTACAAAATTGATCTTTTATAGTTTAGGAAATTTCTAGAGAATTTGAGAAAATTGGAGGAAAATGAAGGGCACATGACCGGTCATGTGCCCCTTTGTATATATATATATGTGTGGTGCTAAAATAAGACATAAGCCACCACTTTGCAACTCTAGAAAATTCAATAAAACTTGGAGAGAAAGAGAGGGGAGGTGTTCGGCCATGGGCAGGCCGAACATAGCCCATGGAAAATCATGATCAAAAAATTATTTCTCCTTGCCTCTCCACTAATTGAAGGGTCCCCTACAACGTGGAGTAGTCGTTGGAGTAAGAAGACCATTCGTTTTGGCAAAGCACATCCTAACCGTGTGGGAGGAGTTGAAATGGAAAAGGTAAGGTTTAATCTTTCTTACATGTTTTATGGATGATTTGTGCATGTTGTGATATGAAGAAATGAATGGAATACATGAAAGTATGATGTTGAAGTTGTAGCCGTGTATGGTGTTTTGGCCATATGTATGTTGTGTTGAGTAAGAATAATGAATTAAGATGACTTGGTATTGTAGTTGTTGTTTGTTGTGGATTATGTGATGATAATGAAAAGTTTAATGACCCAAATTGAGGTTATGGTTGTGTGGGCTGATTTGGAGCTTAATGTGATTGTAATATGCTTTCTTGAATTTATGAGAATAATGTTGTCAATGTATGGAATTGTTGATATAGCTTACGAATTTGGAAGAAGAAAATGCGTTATTGATGTTCCTAATGTAGTTGAAGGATTTCGGGTGGAATGACCTATTGTTGGAGTTGTTTTGAACATTGCATGGATTGATTGGAATATTCTTGAATGGTGTTTGAATGGTTTCGGATTAATACTTGAATGTATGATCAATGAAGTTGAATCGATCGTATGTAGATTATTTGAATATAAATGAAATGTTGTTGAATTATATAGAAAGGAATTATTGATGTTAGAATGCGTTCTGAATCACTTGGATATCGTTATCATGTTTGTTGGTTTGGTTGTTGTTGAGATTGGCCGAGTTGAATTCTCGGGGATGCCCAATTTATAGGGGAAATGCTGCCAAATTTCTGTAGACAAAGTGTTACTTTGGTATTGGATGCTTAAGTGCTTATGGATAATGGTTGATACCTAATGACGTTATTGTAGATCGGGAGAAGCCAAGGCATAAGTTTGGATTAGCCTAGGGAGCAGCCAAGGTATGTTAAGGCTCGCCCCTTTCTTTCAAAGGCATGATTCTTAGATTACGATTTCATAAATGCTTCCATAAATTTATTGTTTCAAAAGTTTTGCTTTCAAAAGAATTTTGTTCCTAAATGAGTCCGAAACTACGAACGACCGTAACTTTCACATACGGTCTCGGATTGCTATGAAACGTTCGTAGAAGTCTCTATAACGAGTAATAATCTTTAACTTTCATAGGCGGGCCCGGACCGGGTTGATGCTCGTCCGTGGGCCCCGCGACTTTCCTTGTTGGTTCTAACGACCTATTCTTGAAAGAATCCTGAAATGTCTGTATCTTTCCAAATCGGAGGTTTATGACTCCGTAAGCTTTCATGACAACAACGATGATGTCAAAAATGAGAGTATTTTCCTACGACGAATATGATGATGATGATTCCATGTTTAAAGGCTCCAAGTCTTTGATTTCAATGGCGATATGAGAATGTTGAGCTAATTCTTGATTTCTCAATTTTATTCATGAATGATGACTATTTCTACAGATTCTAAAGTATATGAATTGATGCCTTATGATCCTGTTTTATGTTTCCTCGTGAAGTTATTCTTCATTGACAGTCTCACCTTATAATAATCGTTCCTTCAAGGTGAGACAAAGCGACCATGATTATTCCATAATACAATCGGAGGTTACCGACCTTACGTCCTCCGATAGATACATGACTTTCTTTGGGCTCTCATGCATGCTACTTATATATGATATATGATATATGATATATGATATATGATATATGTATATGTATATAGGGGAATATGGGAAAGGGCGAGAGCATTATATACGCGTAGCCACCGATCGGTTGGTATAATATGACATGATACCGTCCGGACGCGGGATGCCGGACGCGGGATATGTGGTTATGGATCGGGCCGCACGTTCCGCGAGCAATATATTATATGGATCGGGCTGCACGTTCCGCGGTAATATATTATATGGATCGGGGTACGCACGTTCCGCAACAATATATTATATGGATCGGGCTATATATATATATATATATATATATATATATATATATATATATATATGGATCGGGCTGCACGTTCCGCAGCACTAAGCATGCATGGTTCCGCCTAAAAGGCACTCAGATGTACAGGCTACTCTTTTATTACATATATATGGATCGGGCTGCGCGTTCCGCAGCAATATATTATATGGATCGGGCTGCACGTTCCGCAGCAATATAATATATATATATATATATATATATATATATGGATCGGGCTGCACGTTCCGCAGCACTAAACAGGCAAGGTTCCGCCAAAAAGGGCACTCAGATGTGCGGGTTACTCTTTATCTCATGAAATGCCCTATGTTTTCGTCTTGCTACTATTCATGCTTTGCATCCTTCTATATGTTATTACTCATGCCTTACATATTCGCATACATTGCTTGTACCGACGTCCCTTCTTGGACGCTTTGCGTTCATGCGCGCGCGGTACACACCATGAGTTGAACATATTAGAAGATGTTCCAACGGATTGGCGAGCTCCATTTTCTCCGGAGTCTTTGCCGAGTCGAGCATTATGATATGGTTTCATGTTCCATGTTAGAGACTTTTCGACGATGTCGTGTATGTAGTATGTCGGTTTTGTAAGCGGCTCCATGTTCGGGTAGTGTTGTGATGCATTATTCTACGGGCCTTATGCGATCACAGGTCTTACTTGATTTTAAAAGGATGAAAAGCAGGTTTGTTCCGAAAAGCTTTCATTATGTACTCATGTTATGCTATGAGGGCCCAATATGATTATGAGTGCCACAAGAGTCAGAGGGTTCGCTCGGCCCTAGGTAAGGGTCGGGTGCCCATCACGCCCTAACGAAAATTAGGGTGTGACAACGGTATTGAATAACTTAGGAGATAGTATGAAGGATAGCGATCCTATGCTAGATTAAGGGCCGAGATGTTGGCCACAGAGATGTTCGCTAATGCTATTGCAACTTGTAAGTAAAGGAGAAGGAATAAGAAAACCCTCTACGGAGAGAAGTGAGGAAGCCAAGAATAAGTAAAGGAAGGTAAAGAAATATGACAAAATAGAATGAGTGAGTTTTGGGTATGAACAAGATAGGTAGAGTAGGATAAACCGAAGGACGGAAAGACCATGTCTAAAATTGAAGGTATTCTACACAAGTTGTGCAAGAATAGGGAAGCCACCTCCAAGTATTGGCATGCTAAGGATGAGACTAAGTGAGTACTTGATAAGAAGAGTAAGGACTCAGAAAGGAACTACCCCAAAGCGTTTATGAGGCCCCATACGACAGGTTGAACATTCAAGGACGAATGTTCTAAAGGGGGGAAGGATGTTATATCCCGCATTTTGTACGTCGGAATATTTTTAAGTTGGTTGCGATGAGTTATGGACAAGGCTATTTTTCCGACTTTGTTTTAAGACATAAGTTGCTTATGAATTTTGTTGGATGGAAATGCTAAGGAATTTGGGGTTAAAAGGGAATTATGGAAGGTTGGACATTTCATGAAAATTTGGGGCCAAAAGTGAAGTTTTGGAAACTTAAAATTCAAAAAAAAAAAAAAAAGGGAGGTGGCCGGCCACATGGAGGTGTGGGCCATGGCCACATGTGCTAATTATATAAGCATGTATAAGATGATAATTAAATCATCATCATCATTTGCACACCTAGAAAAGTTCAAGAGAAATGGAGAAAAAAAAAAGGAGGAGAAACGGCCAAGAGGGGCTGGCCGAACCAACCCCATAAAATTGATCATGAAAAATTGTTTGCTTCAAGCTTTTCTACTAATTGGAAGGTCCTCTACAACATGGAGTAGTTGGTGGAGCAAGCAAAGCGTTCGTTTTTGCAAAGCATAATTCTAGCCTAGGGAGAATTAGGTGGAAAAAGGTATGGTTCAATCTTATTTTTCATGTCTTATGGATGATTTGCGCAAGTTGTGATATGTAGAAATAAATGAAATACATGAAATTGTGATGTTGAAGTTGTAGCCGTGTGGTGTAGTTTGGCCGTGCATGTGTAGTGTTGAATGGAAGTGAAGAACTAAATTTATTTAGCATGTTTGGATTGTTGTGTTGCGGATTCTATGGTGCTAATGGAAGTTTAATGATGCAAAATGAAGTTATAGTTGTTTGCGGCTTGTTATGGAACTTGATATAGTTTAGTGAATTTATGGAAGTAATGGATTATTAATGTAGTTTATGAATTTGGAAGGAAGAAAATGTATTGTTCTTGTTCTTGTGGAAATTTGAGGTTTCGGGTGGAGTAGAGCATTAATTGGATTGTTTGAAATATTGTGCGGATTGTTGGAAATGTTCTTGAATCGTGTTTGAATGGTTTTGGATTGGTATTTGATTATGCGATCGTTGATATTAGTTTAAATGTATGAAGTTGAATTGAATATGCACGAATGTCGTCGAATTATGTAGAAAGGAGTTATTAATGTTAGAATGCATTTGGAATTGCTTGTTGACATTGTTGATGTGGTTGTTGGTATTGTTGTTGGATATTTGGCCGAGTTGAATTCTCGGGGTCGTTGAATTCTGAGGGGGAGATCTTGCCCAAATTTCTGTGGAATTAAGTGTTAGTGTGGAATTGGATTCCTAAGTGTTTACGGCTAATGGTTAATGCTTAATGACGTTGTTGTAAATTGTTGGAAGCCCAAGACCTAAGCTTGACTAGCGTAGGAAGCAAACGAGGTTTGTAAAGCTACTCTTTCTTTCTTTTGGCATGTCTTAGAGTAAATAAGCTATGGCACGATTCTCGAGGTAATTCTACTCTGGTGATCCGAGCATGTCCATGATTCTTATTTTTCTCTTGATATTCGTATGCCTAATGTAGTCGAATTATGGTTCTTATGTCCTTCGTATGGCTAAACTTTAAAAGTTGCATAAAAGTTTTGTCTCCAAAAGAGTTTTGTTCTTAAACGATTCTGAAACTACGAACGTCCGTAACTTTCACAAACGGGCTCGGATCACTCCGAACGCTCATAGGAGGTTCCATAATGTATAACACCCCCGACTTTCATAGGCGGGCTCGAATTTGGTTTGATACCTATCCGTGGGCCCCCGAGACTTTTCCATGCTTAGACCTAACGATTTTCCGAAAAAGACTTAGTATGATTATTGTTTTAACCCCGAGTATGGTTACTTACTTTTCAACTAGTCTGAAATGAGAATTGTTATGTGTATGATTCTGATATGAAGTTATGACCTTTAAAGTTCGGTTTGATATGTGCCCGAGTGGCATTCGGAAGAAACGTGATTGGGCTATTGTCCTAATTTGTAAATAATGATTTGCTTTGGTTAAATTGTTAAGTCTTTGTAAATGTTTGCATTGCATGTGGTTTTACATTGCATATGGTTATACATATTCTGGAATTGCATATAGATCCCACGATTCTGCTCGTGCACACTATTATTACTTCCTTCGCCGAGTCCCGGGCCGGTTGTTATCGTGCGCACAATTCGAAGTATGATGAGCTTCCGAAGTATGATGAGCATCTGATATGATATAATATGTTTCCGATGTATGATGTGTCCGGTACGCCAAGCCCCTCTTGGCCGGGTCCGTGCATATATGATATGAAGTTATGATGTGTGACGGAGATACGGAGATATGAAATTTTCGAAGTATGATGAGTTGTGGCGCCCGAGGCAGGAGGGGCGACCACGTTCCGTCCGTCGGGTCCTATTACGGGCCGCATAAGGTATGTGATATGATAATCTGATGATATGATAATCTGATGATATGCTAATCTGATGATATGATAATATGATGACATGGTATGATATGATGATTCTGTTTACCGAGTCCCTCACTGGAGGGCCGGGACACGTTATATGTGCATACGTATATGATGATTAACTACTTATGACACTCAGTCCCGTTATGGATCGGATATGACACATGATATTGGTATGTATGATTTGTAACCCAGGAGTAAGCATTTGAGCATTCTGACTATCATATTTGTCTTCTGTGCCTCTTATGTATGATTTGTATTTCAGACGCACGCACTTTGCTATTTTGGCTACTATGCTCACTTTCTGTACCCCTTACTTCGGTTATGACCTTGTTTTCTGTATTCCATGCTTTACATACTCAGTACATATTCCGTACTGACCCCCTTTCTTCGGGGGCTGCATTTCATGCCGCGCAGGTACACCCAGATGAGCTGAAGATATTAGTAGAAGATGTTCCAGCGGGATTGGCGAGCTCCATTTTCTCCGGAGTGCTGCCGAGTCGGGGCATCATGTTATGGTATCTGGAGTTCTGTTAGAGACTTTGCAGACAGTGTCGTGGGTGTAAGATGTCGGTTATGTAAGCGGCTATGTGAGCCGATGTATTGTTATGCATTGTATTATAAGTTTCATATGTTACCGATTTTATTTGATTCGAGAAAGGTAAAAAGCACATTATTCTTCGAAAAATTTTCGTTATGTATTTGTGTCACGATTTGAAAGTCAGCGTGATTATGAGTATTATGTGAGTCAGCGGGTTCACTCGGCCCTAAATAAGGGTCGGGTGCCCATCACACCCTAACAGAAATTAGGGTGTGACACAGAGGACTTGGCCAAGGCCCACAACTCCTACGGAAGTTCGTAGCTTTCTGGGCTTAGCAGGATATTACAGGAGATTTGTTGAAGGTTTTTCTTCTATTTCGCACCACTCACAAGCCGACCTGCAAATCGGCCCAAGTTTCAATGGACATGATGCTTGTGAACGTAGTTTCAAGAGCTAAAAGATAGATCGACTTCGCACGGTCGTGACACCTCCAGAGGGATTGGAAGGTTATGTTGTCTATTGCGATGCTTCAGGCGTTGGGCTAGGCTGTGTATTGATGCAACATGGCAAGATGATTGCGTATGCTTCAAGGCAATTATGGAAACATGAGAAGAATTAACCAACCCATGATCTCGAATTGGCTGCAGTGATTCATGCATTAAAGATGTAGAGATATTATTTGTATGGTGTTCAGGTGGATATTTATACAGATCATAAGAGCCTTCAGTATATCTTCAAGCATAAAGAGTTGAATTTGCGGCAACGATGATTGTTGGAATTGCTAAAAGATTATGATGTCGATATTCTGTATCATCCCGAAAAGGCAAATGTTGTGGCTGATGCTCTTAGCCGTAGATCTATGGGAAGTTTGTGTGATGTACGACCAGAGAAAAGAGAAATGGCTCGTGAGCTCCAGCAATTAGCTAGCCTAGGAGTTCGAGTAGTGGACTCGGTATGGGGGAACTACCATTCGAGAATTCGGCGGCCTCATCGCTAGTAGTGAAAGTGAAAGAGTGACAATACGAAGATCCCATGCTAATGCATTACAGAGATACACTCCCTCATAAGAAGAAGCCATCATTTGAGATTGCAGGAGACGGAGTTCTCCGGTGTCGAGGCAGATTATGTGTTCCTGATGTTGCAGGTTTACACCACCAAATATTGAGAGACGCTCATTGTTCCCGTTAGTCTATCCACCCCCGGAGCAACGAAAATGTATCATGATCTTAAGTCTATATATTGGTGGAATGGGATGAAGAAAGATATAGCAGAATTTGTAGCTCAATGTCCCAATTATCAACAGGTGAAAATTGAGCACCAAAAGCCGAGCGGATTGTTGCAAGCTATAGAAATCCCAACCTGGAAGTGGGAAGTAATTAACATATACTTCATTACAGGCTTACCCCGTTCTCGATGTAAGTATGACTCTATATAGGTGATTGTGGATAGACTTACGAAGTCAGCTCATTTCTTACCCCGTCAAACGAAGTATGTGGCGAGAAAGATTATGCAAAGCTTTATGTTAAAGAGATGGTGCGACTTCATGGTGTTCCGAATCTATTATCTCGAATAGAGGAACTCGGTTTACGGCTAATTTTTGGAAGTCCTTCCAAGAGGGTTTGGGACTCGTGAGCCTTAGCACGGCATTTCATCCACGACGGACCGATGGACAAGCTGAGCGTACTATTCATACTCTTGAGGATATGTTACGGGCATGTATGTTAGATTTTGGAGGTAATTGGGATGATCACTTACCACTCATTGAGTTTGCTTACAATAATAGTTATCATTCTAGCATCCAAATGGCACCGTATGAGGCTTTATATGGGCGAAAGTGTAGATCCCCGATTGGGTGGTTTGAAGCAGGAGAGACTAAATTGATAGGGCCAGACTTGGTCCAGCAAGCCATAGAGAAAGTTAAGCTCATACAAGATCGGTTATTGGCAGCCCAAAGTCGTCAAAAGTCCTATGCGGATAATCGTTGAAGAGACTTAGAGTTCCAAGTGAAAGATTGGGTATTCTTAAAAGTGTCACCAATGAAGGGCGTTATGAGATTTGGCAAAAAGGGGAAGCTTAGTCCCCGGTACATTAGGCCTTATGAGATTGTGCGCAAAGTAGGCAAAGTGGCTTACGAATTAGATCTACCTCCTGATTTGGAGTCAGTTCACCTAGTTTTCCATGTCTCGATGCTTCGTAAATGTGTTGGAGATCCTACTAGGATCGTTCCAGCAAATGATGTTCAAGTGACAGGAAAATTGACTTATGAAGAGGTACCCATTGCCATATTAGATAGGCAAGTACGGAGGCTTAGAAACAAAGAAGTGACCTCAGTTAAGGTTTTATGGAGAAACAATAACCGAGAAGAGATGACATGGGAAGACGGAAGAAAATATGAAATCCAAGTACCCGCGTTATTTCGGCCAGGAAGAGATCCAAGATAAAACATCAAGATCATAAGGTATGTATGTTTTCCTTTTTATGCATTTGGGTCGTTTGTGGCCAAATTCTATTGCTATTATGTTGTGCCCCTGTGAGGCATTGTGTATTATGGGCTGTTGTGACAGGATGGTAGCGCCATATTATAGGGCAAGCTCTGGCAAAATTTTTATAAAACCCCCGAGATCTTAACATTCGAGGACGAATGTTCTTAACGGGGGGAGAATGTTACATCTCGAAAAATTCGTTGATGCACAGTGAATAGGCTAACGAAGAGCATGAAGTATATATGGTATTTCGATAAGTAAGGAATGACATTTGATGACCCTAATTAAGATTTCAAAGGTATTCGAAGTAAGGGGAGAAAGTTTGCCAAGAGAAGACAAGGCATACGATGTGTATCGGAAAGGATTTATGAGTAACAAGTTAACGACGACTTAATAATGTTTTGGAGAAGAGTTATAACATCCCTTAGATTGTTAATGAGGTGATAAACAAGTGTTAAGAAGGTTCCACAAGGATTGGAGATAAAACGAAGTGACGAGAATAAGATCAGTGAACTGATGGGTTATACGGTCGATTATACGGTCCGTATAATGTTATACGGTCCATATAATGGACCACAGAATCATCACAGTGAAGGTCCCTCACTGATGGGATTATACGGTCACTTATATGGACCGTATAATGTGCCGTATAATGGTCACAGAGACGAGAGGCTGAAGGGTGATTTCACGGTCACTTATACGGACCGTATAAGTTTATACGGACCGTATAAATGTCCGTATATTTTCCCGACAGATCAGATTTTTGAGTTATTAAAAGGGGACCAAGTTCATTATTTCATTTCCATTTTTCACTCCTTCTCTCTAGAACTCTCTAGAACACTTTTCCCATAAAAAATTCAAGAGATACTAGTGATCAACTACATCAAATTAAGTGAATCAAGTGTAAGAAACCCATTAAAGTTCATCCAAGGCAAGAAAACCAAGTGAAGGTGAAACTAGGGTTTTGCTCAAGTGAAGTGTTTGCACCCAAGGTTTATTCCTACACCATCTAAGGTAAGTTTTATGGTATTTCCATGTTGTTTAAGGTATTTGAAAGTTGAAACACTTGGATTATATAAGGAAATAGGAAATGGGTCATGAATGTGGGAATAGTGTCACTTTTGAGTAAATGTTTGGATTGAGTCATGATTCTTGATATGTTATGATTATAATCATGTTATAAATGATATTGAGAACATGGGATAGACGTTGTATATGAATGAATGTAATCGTGTGTTATGACCATGAATGTGGATGATGGGAAGTGAATTGAGAAGTAAGGTTAACGTAGGTGAATAAAGGCTATTGTTATGATGTTGTGAATGTTAGTATTGATGTTTGGGAGTTGATATATGATATGGAGGAAGTCTTATAAATAAAGGAGATGCTGTCCAATTTTCTCTAGCTTTAGTCAAGTATGCTAAGCTATCGATTTTCTAACGTTAGTATGTACTCTAATGAAGGTAGAAACGTGAGCATTGAAGAAGAACGTGCAAGTGATAGAATAGTTGAACGGAAAGGTATGTAAGGCTAACCCTTCTTTCATAAGGCATGGTTCTTTGGCCAAATATCTATTCTTCTAAAAAAAGCTACTAAGCTTATGATCCTCGATATGTTACGATTGTACTAAATTCCTTATACGACGAGTAATCCTCTAGGGATAGATGAAATGAAAGACGATAGTAATGATGCCAAAGATGCTTATGAGCTTATATGTATATGTGCCTATGTATGGCTATTATGAAACCCCGAGCTTATATGGCCGGGTAGAATATAGTAAATATGTATGTATATATATATATATATATATATATATAATGCGTGCGCACCATTGCAGTTGGGTATGGATAACCACGAGCCTTAGTAGGGCCGTATGTTTGACAACCCGAGCCTTGGTAGGGCCGAGTATGTGAAACACCGAACCTTCGTGGTCGGGTATGCTATGTAAATGCTATGTGTATGATATCAATATGAATACGAATATGCTATGTAAATGATATGAATATGAATATGTAGATGAATACGAGTATGAATGGAAATATGACTACGAATACGAAATGGATATGGAATGTAAATGGATACGAAAACGGATACGGATATGGATGTATGTACACGGATACGCAATAAAAATGGAATGTCCCTATGAAAAGCAAGTAAGTGTTATGACGATGATACTATTATCTCCCATCCTATGCTATTTCATATGTTGTCTATTATGCTTTCATATTGATGTTGATCATGCTTTACATACTCAGTACATTCTTCGTGCGCGTCCTTTTGTTTGTGGACGTTGCGTCATGCCCGCGGTGGCCGAGGGACATAGCTTGATCCATAGCCTCATTACTCGGGGACTACGTAGCGGAGCTCCATTTCATTCGAAGCTACAGCTTTTGGTATTGATTCTTTTGTGTACATAATTATGGGCACGGCGGGGTCCTGTCCCGCCTATATGATATGACATATTCTTCTTAGAGGCTCGTAGACATGTGTATATGGTTAGATGTATTTGGCCTTGTCGGTCTATATTTTGGATATTATTTTTGCTAGCCTCGTCGGCTTATATACATTGATATGGGCATAGTTGCTAATGATGATATAAATAAATTGCCGCCCAATAGGATTAGTATGATGATGAATGAAAAGTATGATTTAACTATGTGGCTCACCTAGATGTAATGTGAAAGTAGGTTAAGAGGTGCCCGGGTGGGTTAGCACCGGGTGCCCGTCGCGGCCCTCCGGTTAGGTCGTGACAGCAGTGTACCATTACAGAGTGATGCCCTTCGGCCTCAAAAATGCCGGCGCAACCTACATGAGAGCCATGACTACCATCTTTCATGACATGATTCATAGAGAAATTGAATTATACGTGGACGATGTCATTATCAAGTCAAGGGAAAATTTGGAGCATACTACTCATTTGAGAAAATTCTTCGATAGGCTCTGAAATTCCAACTTGAAATTGAACCTAGCTAAATGTGCGTTTGGAGTACCGCCGGAAAATTACAGGGGTTCATAGCCAGCCGAAGGGGTATAGAGCTAGACCTGAAAAAGATCAAAGAAATCCAAGAATTATCTCCTCCCAAAACCAAGAAAGGTCATGAGCTTCCTGGGAAGGTTAATTTACATTGGACGATGCATAGCTCAATCCACCTTCATTGTGGAGCCCATCCTCAAGATTTTGAAGAAAGAAGCTCCTTAACCGGACGGCAGAGTGCTTGACAAGCATTTGATACTATCGAATGCATACCCGATCCACGTATTGGTCCCACTAAGGCCCGGAAGCCCACTGTTGCAATACTTATCGGTTGCTCAAAATGCCTTGGATTGCGTATTAGGACAACACGATGAAGAAGGGAAAAATGAACAAGCCATTTTCTACATGAGCAAAAAATTCACTGCCTGCGAGACAAGTTATATGCTAGTGGAGAAAACCTGCTGCGCTTTAACTTGGGTAGCCCAGAAATTGAGACATTATTTGTCTTCCTATACCACCCACCTTATATCCAACATGGATTCGTTGAGGTATATCTTCCGTCAGCCCATGCCCATCGAAAAATTTGTCAAATGGAAAATGTTGTTGAGTGAATTCGACATTGTATACATAGCCTAAAAGGCCGTCAAAGGACAAGCCTTGGCCAACCTGCTAGCTGAAAGCCCAGTGGATGAAGAGCTCGAACCTCTCCATACTCATTTCCCAGACGAACAGGTATTGGCCATAGAAGAGGAAATACCGGAACCATACACAGGATGGAAATTGTTCTTAAATGGAGCAGTCAACTACCAAGGTTCCAGAATAGGAGCAGTTCTAACATCAGAAAATGGGCAACATTACGCAATGGCCGTGAAGCTCAAATTTTGTTGTACCAATAACATGGCTTAATACGAGGCCTGCATTCTAGGTCTCAGGATAGCACTGGATATGGACATCACTGAATTGCTGGTTATTAGAGATTCCGACCTACTAATTCATCAAGTACAAGGCGAATGGGCCACTAAAAATGAAAAGATTTTGCTGTACATGAACTTGGCACAAAGACTATGCAAGAAATTTAGGAAGATTGAGTTCTGACATACTCCAAGAGCTTAGAACTAGTTTGCCGACGCACTGGCCACAATAGCGTCAATGATCCAACATCCTAAAAGCTGTCACATCGACCCGTTGAGGATAAGATTGAGAGCAGAGCATTCCACGTGTGCATTAAGCCACGTGAGCGTCTACAAAGCCGGTACAATGACATCAAAATATACTTGGAGAAACAAGAATACCCCGAATGAGTCACAAGTGGACAAAAGAAGACCGTCAGAAGAATGACAAATAGTTTCTTCCTGCATAAAGAATTCTTGTACAAACGAACTCCGGACTTGGGTCTGCTTCGATGTGTAGATGCCGGTGGAACCACCAAACTTCTAGAACAAGTACATGCTGGGACATGTGGACCCCGTATGAATGGATTTATACTGGCCAAGAAGATTGACCGAGTTGGATATTATTGGATGACCATGTAAAGTGATTGTTGCAAATATGTGCAAAGGTGCCATCAATGCCAAATCCCTGGTGATCTAATTAAGGTTCCACCAAGTGAGCTTAATGCTATGAGCTTACCATGGCCTTTCGTCGCCTGGGGCGTGAACGTCATTGGACCTATCGAACCCGCAGCCTCAAACGGGCATCGATTCATTTAGTCGCCATCGGCTACTTCACCAAATGGGTAGAAGCAACATACACAAGTCAGTAACAAAGAAAGTGGTAGCCGATTTCGTGCGAAACAATCTCATATGCCGACTCGGCATATCCGAGTCCATTATAACTGACAATGGGGCCAATATGAATAGCCATCTAATTAAGGATATCTTTGAGCAATTCAAGATCACTCGTACCGAAGCTCGACGACCTACCGGCCTGATATGAACGAAGCCGTAAAAACGACTGACAAGAATATCAAGAGTATATTGAGGAAAATGACAGACAATTACAAAGGCTGGCACGAGCAGTTACCTTATGCGTTACTGGGATACAATACTATGATCAGAACTTCAACAGGAGCAACTCCATACCTTCTGGTCTATAGTACTGAAGCAGTTATACCTATCGAGGTCTTGATACCTTCCTTAAGGATCATCCAAGAAGCAGAGTTGGACAATACTGAATGGGTCCGAGCTCGATATGAGCAATTGGCTTTAATTCACTAGAAAAGGATGGTTGCCGTATGTCACGGTCAACTATACCGACAAAGGATGGCAAGAGCCTTCAACAAATGAGTCAGGACTCGACTTTTCCAAATTGGTAGATAGTGCTCAAAAGAATTTTCCCGCATCAAGATAAATACAAAAGGGAATTCGCTCCCAGCTGGAAAGGTCCTTATGTGGTCCTCAAAGTACTCTCCAAAGGAGCGGTAGTCTTTATGGAAGAAATGGACAGACAAGAGTGACCAAAGCCAATCAATTCAGATGCAATCAAGTGCTACTATGCATGAAGACAAGTTATTCAATCTATAGTAATACTTTTGCTTGTAATCATTATGTTATTTGCTTGTATTAGCTATTCCCTTTTGCTTGTAATCATTTTGTAATAGATAGGAAAAACAAAACAACTTTGTAATATGAACTACGCAATGACCTGACTTCCCCACAGTGGGATACGTAGGCAGTCCGTTTGGGACCCAGTCGCATTATTAGTGAAAACCAAAACTCATTTACTTTTATTCCGAACTACGTTCGACCTAATTTTTACTGCGACAGGATACGTAGGCCCTCTTGGAGCTCGATCGCACCAAAAGAAAAACCCAAGAAACCCCTAGGAAGCCTCAGAGATAGGACTTCGCCGAAGGACGCAAGGATCGCCACACACCCACTAAGGCGGAATTTGGGGGAAGATCTCGAACAATTTGTGCCATCGATCCACTACAAAAGAGGTCGACCAACCTGGGGTTTCAAAGCTGCGAAATTTTGAGAAACTCTCAAAATTTCTCATTTATTCAATAAACTGGGGCAGAAATTTTGAGGGGACCTCAAAATTTCGCTCAACTCAAAAGATTTGGCACGAGAGTTTGTCGATCAAGATTTAAGTTGAGGCAGAATATTTGAGAAAAGGTCTCAAAAATTTCGCGCGACAAAGCGAAGAACCCCAGTCATGGAAGAAGGGATCTCCCTCATTCAAAACATATGTCATGACAATTAACCTTATAGCCACGAGGGCTACAAAAGGATTGGCATGCCACGAGGGCAAATACCCATCCACAAGGGCTACAAAAGGATTGGCATGCCACAAAGGCAAATACCCAGCCACGAGGGCTATAAAAGATTTGAATGCCGCAAGGGCAAACACCTGGCCATAAGGGCTCACAAAGGAAAAAGGCTGTAAACAGCAAAATCTCTGGCCGGGTCATAGTAGAACAACACAGCATATCTGACCATGAATGTCACAACCGGTATAAAGGACGAAAGAAAGACGATTTAGCCAAACAAGCCATATCTATCATTCACATCACTTCTTCTTATTTTCCATGAGGGCCATTGCATATCTATTTTCCTATTGCCGAGAGGGCCATCACTTCTTCTTATTTGCCATGAGGGCTGTTACGGTTCGCATTTCGCAGGTGGGGTTAACGCTCGGAAAACTACTACGAACTTGTTGGTGCTCTTTCGAAGTTTGTTTTAAAAGAGTTGCCACTTAATTTTTAGGAAATTAGGAAAACCAGGTTCAAAGGATTTATTCAAACACCAGGAAAAAAGCCTTTGTAACAAAAGTTCTAGTTAAGGGTTCTGATGATTCCCTAGAGAAGGTGTTAGGCACCCTAGTATTAAGGATCTGTACTATACGATTGACCTTCGAATTCAAATGTATGAGTATTTGCATGAACTGTTTATTTAGTGTTATTTTCCCGCATTTATAAAGTCTTTCATTTGCAAATCATTTATGAATTAAATGTATTCCCTTTATATATATAGGGTATTTAGGTTTGTATTTATAATATCCGGATATAAATAATTTCCTTTTATATATAAGGATAGTATTTGTTATAAGAGATGTGAAGAATTGTTTATACTTAAGTGAGAAATGTAAGTATGTTTTGTTCATGCTTAACTCATACGTGGCTCGGATCAATCCGGTTATTACATTTTAGAACACCTTATGAGACTTCGTTTACAAAGGCGCAATTATTCACAAATACTTGTGATTATAAAATGGCGTGACTATCTTATTTCAATGGGCCAAGCAGACTTGTTTAAATTTTTCAAGACAAAATTATACAACTAAAACGGATCTTACTCTTTTACGGGCTCAACCCAGTTATTTATAATATAAAACTCAATTGGGCTTGGCCCAAAGCATTTCCTCTTTTACTGTTAATATACGGCCCATAAATTTGGCCTAAAATTCATAAGTTTTTCTTGATTATTTGGGGCTTGGCCCAAAACGTTTTGTTTTAAAATCCAACACCTATCATATTAGCCTTAAAAACTGATTGGGCTTATTTCTTGGCCATGTCACAGTTTTGAAAGATTTTTGATCTGTTTATACTCGTCGGTTTTCAAAATTGGCACTAATGAATAGTTTTCTCCCATTTTTTGTCTTCAAAATTTTATTTATACTAAGCGGGTTTTGAAAAGAGAACTCGTGTTGGGGACCTAAAGTCTATTAAACGGCATAAGCACTGTTGTCCTAAGACGGCTAGTTCAAACAATAAAGATTCCAATATAATTTATGAGTTTCTTACAAGTTCATACAAATACACAACTACAACCAAATCGTACCAAGAAATCATAAATAAATAAATAAATAAATAAGGAAAAGGGAAGCCTAGGGACGTACCAAGCCCCTAGTTGGCCATTTTCACCCATGGCTGGGCCTTCTTCGCATTTATGTTAGCTTCCATTTCTCTTCGGACTTGATATGCATTTTTTTGAAGAATTTTACTGTTGGGCCTAGGCGGACACGACCCGAATGGCCACGCAGTAGAGGAGGAGGAAAAAGAAGCGGGACCCGATTAGTTTTTATTTACTGAACCGAACACATGCATAATTATACATATGCAATACATACATACATATACATAGATACAAACTGCAAAATCGAAACAGTGTACACACAAATATACCATATTGGGCCCTAGTAATAAAGTAAACCATATTCAAAGCCTTATTATTTCTGAATTTTTTGAAGAGGTCATTCTTATTGGGTTAGGCCCATCTTCCCTTCAAACAGAAATCCAATCAAAGCGTATATCTAGTGTATATCAAGTATATACCTAATGTATACCTTCCCTTTCCTGGCAGTCTAATGTTCATCCTATGTATGTTCAGCTTTTACGCAAGTCCCGGGGCTCACTTTTCAATCCGATTGACCAAGCCCTTTCCCTTTATACTATAACCAATTCCATATTTTCTATAGGGATTATGCTCAGATGTGGATTAATTAAGCAAGTACCCAACAAAATAAGGTTATATAGCCATATATTAACATTAATGCTCAGATTCTAACACTTTTACATGACTGCAAGTTCTATTTAGACAAATGGGATAATCTCATAAATTCTAAGTAATGCCAATGTGGACAGAACAAGTATTTCCCAGCAACAGAATAGATCATGCAATGGCAAGTTCTAAAGAAGCAGTAATAGTCTAGTCAGGAAATAGGGCACGCAAGACAGGGTATCCATGGCAACTGCAAACCGGTATTACAGATACAGATCCAAAGCATTTTTGTATATAACATCATCATAGGCAAGACATTGTAATTTGTGGAGAAAGCAGTTATAGCTCAGGCACATATATATGACATAAACAAAATAAATTGCAGGTCTTGGCACATAAAGATGATACAGGATGACTCACACAATGACAACAGTGTAGAGGAAATGTATAGTACTTATACACAATCAAGAAAGCATATACATAGGCTAAACCATGGTTTTCCTTGAGTATGAATGACCATATACAAAATATAATGGTATGCAGAGAGAGATTTGTGATTTAGTAGATATGGCATGGGCATAACTAAGCAGAAAAAATCAGGATTCTTCAAGTCCACATGACTGTATATAGGGTGAGGTACCATGTAGAGCAAAGCTATTGCAGACAAAAATGAATAGCAGCACAAGCAAAATCAAGTGCAAAAATAAGTCGAGTACATAGAAAACGGTATGATCCGTCACGCCCGAACCGCGACACAGGCGCATAACACGACACTCGATGCCTAACTGCATGTGACCGATCGAACCCATAGGCTGGCTGAATCAACATTTGATATCAAAACATACAATAATAAGGAGATAAAACCAACACATGCTGATCTACTAAAAGGTCTGACAGGAAATATATCTATAAATGCGGAAATACTGATTAAGTTTGAACATCTGAATAAATAACCCACAAGGCTAAAACATAAAACACTGCTAAAATCTGACTAACTATACTATATCTATGAAGTCTCTAAAGATAACTGTCTAAATGCGCAGGAATGCGGGAAGCGGGATAACGCCCGGAAGAATTGGGGCTCGCGTCGTACGGGGTCTGGCCTAGGCCCGGATCGTCAGCTTGATGTATTACTGCGTAGCGAGATGCGAACTGAACAATAAAGGGACATCAACAAATTTAAATTATACTGGTATGTAAAGCAACTGAAAGAAAGAATATAAGTGCTGAAATTGAAGCGAAAATTTGAACTAAACGGGAAGCGAAGTACGAAATACTCCTGTTACCGAATGAAGAATCACTTGTATAGCGTAAATATAAGCTGTGGCTTAGGGCCCAAATAATATGCACAAAAGCTGGCCTCGAGGACCGAAACGGTACGTATATATAAGCGCTTGTGGCCTAGGGCCCCGAAAAATGCAGAGATACATGTGTTCGACGTTAAATAATTTACAAAGCGGGCGGCATGGGCGGTAGCATGATATTTGTTTTTGATTACGGAACTTAAACGAATAATCGATTGTACATCGGCGAGACTCGTATGTGATGTCGATACGCGAGTACATAATGATTATGTACTGAGTTCATGATATTCAAAATGAGCACCACGAACGAATTATGAAACTATAACCCTAAAAGATAGATGTTCTACAACTATTCAAGAAACTAGGAACAAACTGTATTCTGAGTCAAATTACTGATAAGCATGTAGAATGAGGTGTAGGGAGAATCATAAACGTTCCCTAACGTAGATAGTTAGCCTCACATACCTTAACTGCTTCACAATCCGCAATAAAAGTCTGAACTTTGAGAAGAATTCCAAAATCTTGTGTCTCAAACCTTGAATATGGGTTTTCTTTAAAACCCTAGGTTTGGAACAATGATTCCCTAATTAGGTCAGATGAACACATGATTTAATCCACTAGGAATAGGTTAGGATAGCTTACCTTAGTGTTCTTGATGGTGGAGTAGGAGAGCGGGTCGTTCTAGAGTTTAGGGACTTGTAAAAATAAAAATTAGAACTGAAACCAGGTATTTATAGGTTTTGGTGCGTATTGGCTTTTACGGGTGAATTATTGTCAGTAATTCTTGGACAATAATTTTTGATGTCTCAAAAAGAATTCCCAGTTAAACACCTCTCCTATTACAGTCACGAATTAATTCCGTAATTCCTGACCGTAATTTTCCATATTAAAAGTAGTGACTAACTTACTAATTACGGACTGAATTACGGTCCATAATTCAAATTACAACCCGTAATTCTGGGCGTAAAATTCCATCTATTGAACTGAAGCAAAAATCCAACTCCAACATTCTCTATCTGATTTTCTAAGTCTAAAATCATGGTCAAATCTTAGGTTAAAAGTCTGAGGCGTTACAATATCTCCCCCTTGGGATCATTCATCCTCGAATGATGGATTCTAGTAAGAAGGACCGCTAAGACATGTGTACACCAACCCATGCGTACACACCCCGAACCAAAAAAAAGGGATGATGAACTGGATAGCTATTGAACTAACTTAAGGAAAACTGAACTTCCTGATTACTGAACTGGCTGAATACGGAAAACGTGGAAACTTTAGAAGGAAAATTTGAACGGGGAAGGTACAGTACCTTCAACATTATATGCCGTCTCTTCAAAGAGATGGGGATATCTGGACTTCATGTCCTCTTCTTCAACTTTTTGATTCCTCCATAAAACCTTTAATGAGGCAACTTCTTTCGTTCTCAACTTACGAGCCTGACGATCCAGGATTTCTACTGGGACTTCTTTGTAAGTCAAACTATCATTGACGGTTATGCTATCAGTCCGGACAACCAATGAGGGGTCTCTCACACACTTCCTCAGTATGAACACATGAAATGCGGGTGCGCGACAACGAGTGCGCGATGATGACTCGCAAGCCAGCTTGACCGGCCAGCGAGGATTGCAGCCTTGACGATATAAGCAGGACTAAGCTTTCCACTTCTTACCAAATCTCATGACACCCTTCATAAAAATTTGA
>NC_081345.1:63493520-63514583 GCF_029784015.1 Lycium ferocissimum
CATTACCAATCTAAGAAGAGTTAAAACTCTTCTTTAAGACATCATTAAGTCAACATTAGCTCAAGACTTTTACGAAACTTTTCCAAAACACCATATATACTTTGCCCTTCTTAAGGAACTTTCTCCTCTTACTTCCAACATCTTCGAAATCTTAACTAGGATCGTTAAATAACCTTTCTTACTTATAGAAACACCGTATTTGTCTCACCCTACATTAGTCTATCTATCATATGGTGACATGAAATTCTTCCGAGGTGTAACAATTGTTCACAGACGTCTTTCATCAGATGGCTGTTCAGATTTGCTCCATTGTCTGTTATGATGGACTCGGGCATACCAAAGCGGCATATGAGATTGTTCTTGGGGAAGTCAGTCATGACTTTTGTGTTCACTGATTTGGGAGAAGTTGCTTCCGCCCATTTGGTGAAGTAGTCAATGGCGACTAAAATGAATCGATGTCCATTGGATGCTGATGGCTCGATGGGTCCAATGACGTCCATCCCCCATGCCACAAATGGCCAAGGGGAGCTCATTGCATGTAGTTCTGTCAGAGGAACCTTGATTAAGTCTCCGTGTATCTGACATTGATGGCATTTTTGCGCAAATTTACAGAAGTCATTCTCCATCATCATCCAGTAGTATCCCGTCCTCAAGATCTTCTTGGCCAGGATAAATCCATTCATGTGAGGTCCCCATGCTCCCGCGTGTACCTCTTTCAGCAATTTTGTGGCTTCTTCGACATCTAAGCATCTGAGTAACCCGAGATCGGGTGTCCTTTTGTATAATACTTCTTTGTTTTAGAAGAATCCGTTGCCTAGTGTTCTGATGGTTTTCTTTTTATTTTCTAAGTTTTCTGGAGGATACTCTCCTTTATCCAGGTATGCCTTAATGTCGGCGTACCATGGTTCGCCATCTGGCACGGCCTCATGTGGTCGCAGTGCGCCTGTTCTTCTTTCAGAGTGATCTCTAGCGGATCAATGTGGGTACTCTCGGGGTGCTGAGTCATAGAGGCTATTGTAGCCAAAGTATCAGCGAACTCATTCTGAGCCCTCAGTGTATGCCTGAAGTCGATGCTTTTGAATCTTCCACACAGTCTCTCTACCAGATTCACATATGGCAGTATTTTGTCATTCTTGGTTGACCAATTTCCTTTCACTTGATTGATGAGCAATTCAAAATCCCCGATTACCAACAACTCTTGTATGTTCATGTCCAATGCCATTCTGAGACCGAGAATACATGCTTCGTATTCGGCCATGTTATTGGTACATCTGAAGTTGAGTTTTGCGGCCATCGGATAATGTTGTCCTATTTCTGATATCAACACTGCTCTGATGCCTGGTCCTTTGTAGTTGACTGCTCCATCGAAGAACAGTCTCTATCCTGAGTATGGCTAGGTCACCTCTTCTTCCATAGCTATCACCTCCTCGTCTGGGAAGATAGAACATAATGGTTCGGGTTCATCATCAACGGGACTTTCTGCCAGTAAGTTGGCCAGGGCTTGTCCTTTGATTGCCTTTTGTGCTACGTATACAATGTTGAATTCGCTCAGTAGCATCTGCCATTTAGCCAACTTTCCCACGGGTATTGGCTGCTGAAAGATATACCTAGTGGATCCATTCTGGATATGAGGTGAGTGGTGAACACTGACAGGTAATGCCTTAGCTTTTGGGCAATCCATGTCCAGGCACAACATGTTTTCTCTACGAGTGTGTACCTCGACTCACAGGATGTGAACTTCTTGCTCAGGTAGTAGATGGCATGTTCTTTTTTGCCTTCTTCATCATGTTGGGCAAGCGTACACCCAAAAGCATTTTTTGATACTGACAGGTACAGTAGCAGTGGGCTTTCTGGCCTGGGTGGCACTAAGGCGAGAGGATTGGGAGGTATTTCTTGATTTTGTCGAATGCTTCTTGGCATTCCTCCGTCCATTTTGTGGGAGCGTCTTTTTTGAGCAATTTGTGGATTAGTTCCACAATCACAGTCGACCGAGCTATGAATCGCCCAATGTAGTTCAACCTTCCTAAGAAGCTCCTGACTTATTTCTTATTTTTGGGAGGTGGCAGATCCTGGATAGCTTTGATCTTCGTAGGGTCTAATTCAATGCCTCTGCGGCTGAATATGAACCCTAGCAGTTTACTCGCAGGCACTCCAAATACGCACTTTTCCGGGTTTAGCTTCAAGATCATTTTAGCACAGGTAATTTTCATCACTAAGACCTAATAGAGTTCTCATAGAGACACAGAATGAGTCAAAGTGGCATCACATTGTTCCTTAGATCATTTTAGTTCCACAAAGCCATCACAGACTATTTTGAGCATTCAACAGGCACACCCATATCATAAATCTTATTCCACTAAATCACAAAGGTATATATCAACTAAATAGTCATGCAATGATAACTAAACATACAAACAGTATTCTCAGAGGTGCAAGTAAGCAAAAATAACTACATGAGGACACTGCATCCATATCAATAGACTTTTAGAATTCGGATGAGGACTTAAGTAATTCAAGCATGGATATAGCATATTGGTTTTCATTTTTTCAAAACTGAAATATTTCTTACACATAGGCATTTAACAAATAGACATTATTTGAGATTAACCCTAATTAGTTTATCTTGAGAACCTCCCTATCTTCCTGTTTTAACTCGATTTGATTTCACAGGGACCTTATGATAATGCACTAACCAGATTACATCAGGACCAATCTTTTAATTCATTTCAAAGGGGATCCATCAGAACTAGGCATATTTAGACAGGTCTACACTCATTTATAGTAATCAGGCCCCATTTAATTACATTCTAGCACCTTGATCACATCTTACGACTGACATAAGCATGTTTAGACCCATTAAGCCCTATTTTGGATCGACTATAACTCTCTACTTGGTCTAGCCATGATCTATTCAATCAACATGATAAAAGAACAAGCATCTTTAGATCAAGAAAGAGGTTTAGAATTCCCAAATCGGTGTACTTGAACCAATAAACCAACAAATCTTCCAAATTAATTCAGATGAGTTAACTCAGTTTCACCTATCTTAAGCTAATAAGGTCCTGTAGTCTAAGCATTAATGATAAAAGGGTTCCAACAGAATTAGATAGTATCCCAGAGGTCACTCACATCACTTCTATTGATTCTCACATTTAAGCATTGCTCACATTAGGTAGGTAAACCATGATTCAAGCAACATAAAAGAGAGACAATTAGGACTAAGATATGCTCATTAACAGGTTATACAACCCCAAGTTAGAAGTCAAGTAATTATGTGGCACTACATTCATTATCTAAATAACTAAAACAAGCCTCCGTTCAAGAATACTGTCCAAAATAAGTTATGCTATTCTCCCACAAACTCAAACACATGCCAGGACAATAATAATGCTTATGCATCTAATCATTTAAACTAATTACTAACTAACAGGGCATACTACATCACAGCTAAGTAAAAATATGAACTAAAAGAGCAAAGACAAGATAAAATATTACCTTTTTTATGTGCAGCCCTTGTCAAGAATGAATTTGGAAATCTTGTGCTTCCAATATCAAGACTCAGCCCCACAAGACAAGAAAAAAAGTAACTAAACAAATGTTTGGACTAAAAAGACTCTACTTTAACAGTTAAGTCTTGAAAAATTTTAAACTGAGAGCTCAAATTTTCGAGCTATTCACTCAAACTTCAAGTTGCATGTGTTCAAAACTTTTTTTTCTTTCTTCCTTTCCCCTTTCAAATATAGAGGGTTGGAGTTCTTTTTATAGAATCCCAAAAATATCAAAAGAAGTAAAAATTTCAATGTGGTACAAACTGGGTTTTCAAGTGCAAACGCTCAAGGCATGAAATTAGCGGCCAAGATCTAAAGGCATCACACATATACGACCAGAATCCAACCTTAGAGAATTAATGAAAATCAAGCTTTAATGGATACAATATAACAACAAAATACAGAAATCCCTAATTTGATTCGAAAAATAAAGAAGAAAAGCAAAATAAATGAAGACTAATACCACATTTGGACAATTTTGAGTGAAAAAGTGTTGAAGCATTAATTGTTAGCTTGAAATAGATGATACGAGACTGGGCAAACACTGCCATCTCTATGCCGTTGCCATTTTTTGGATGAAAGAGAAGAGGGGTGTAAGGCAGCGGCTAGGGTTTTCTAGAGGGGAAGGGTTGAGAGGAGAGAGAGGGTGGTATAAGGTTTGTATGGTATGAAATAAGAATCAAAGGGGGTTATTACCCCTCTTGTTCTGCGCTTTTTGGGCCGGGTCGGTCCATGTTTGGACTGGACCTAGTCCATTATTTAAAAGAATTGGAGGAGGCCCTATAAACGTGTATCACACACGTATATTTGCGTATACTAGGTGTGTATACGCGTACGAGGGGAAAAATGGGTAGACAAAAATGCTAATGTATCGATTATTGATCACATTATAGGAATTAGGACATCAACAACAACAACAACAACCCAGTGAAATCCCACAACGTGAGGTCTGGGGAGGGTAGAGTGTACGCAGACCTGACTCCTACCAAGGTAGGACGGCTGTTTCCGAAAGACCCTCGGCTCAATAGAAAGCATAAAAGCATAAAAGCATAACACGAGGTCGATAAGGCCAAGAGATTCAAAGCGATATGGAAATGCAAATAACTAAAGCGACTAAGCCATGATGAAGCAGTTTGTAAAGGAGCAGTAGCTATCACAGATAAAATAAGATAATCAAAGTACAGGATAACAAATAGTAGCAGAAACCAAAGCATAGGAATTAGGACATGATTAGTATTTTTAATTAATTTTAAAACACGTCTAATTATTTAAATAGCCTTGATTTGCAAGTATAGCCTCAATTGGTTTTAAATTTAAATGAGTGTTGCAATTATTACCCTTGTATTAACTAATTGCAATAATGTCCTCAGTTATTCTCAATCCAATTAATTAATTCAATTGTGACCTCATTTATCCTAATTAACCAATTAAAGCTAGATTTGCATTAATGACCTCAATTGCTTTGCCAATGGATTTGGTCATTTCAATTAAGGCCACTCAAAGGCTAACTTTGCAAAAATGACCCTAGTTGTTGTAAGCTATGAATTGGTCAATTCAATTGTGGCCATAATGTAAACAATTAGTGATAAAAACCAATTTTGCATTAATGACCCTCTAATTGATTAATTAATCTAATGCACTAAAACAATTTTATTTATTTCAAACAATTATGCAAACACACAAAATTAAAGGCTGAAGGGCAAATGGTCAATTCTCTTAATTACTCAAGTTCCTTGGATTTAAAGAAAATAGTTAATTTGTCTTTTTGATAATTTAGCGATTAAGTGAATAGTTATTCAAAAATTGTTTTGTCGTTGATTAATCCTAACAAAATATTTCATGAATGCCATAAGTACCAATTAATTTCTAAATAATTTATAATGCCATAAAGATCTCTTTATCAATTTGAAGGAGTAGAATATTGACTTGAATAATTTTATAAAATTATTTAAGCTTTGTAAGATGCCAGGTTTTCTTTATTTATTATCCAAAGATTCTGAGTAATTAAAATAAATTATGGGAAGTCAAAAATTAGATGTCAACAAGGGCCATTGGATATTTATTTTCCTGTTGCCGAGAAGGCCATCACTTCTTCTTATTTGCCATGAGGCTATTGTATATCTATTTTCCTGTTGCCGAGAGGGCCATCACTTCTTCTTATTTGCCATGAGGGCCATTGCATATCTATTTTCCTGCTGCTAAGAGGGCCATCACTTTTTCTTATTTGCCATGAGGGCCATTGCATATCTATTTTTCTGCTTTCAAGAGGGCCATTCGTACAAACATGCCGAGAGGGCCATTCATACAAACATGCCACGAGGGAAACTCATACAAACATGCCAAGAAGGCCATTCATAAAAACATGCCGAGAGGCCCATTCGTATGAACTGCCGAGAGGGTCATTCAGACAAGCATGCAGATATAATCAAGATGGTAAAGCAATGTAAATCCGGTCGAGCGACCGCAGTATTTGCTTGAAGAAATCAAGACGATGTATATCCAGTCGGATGACTGCAGTATTCGTCATCAAAACCAACCAACGTGACTCAGCAGGTGGGAATAGATTTACAGTCGCCAGACGGAGCCGACTGATCAAATGAAATCTAGATGTATGCGGAACAAACGTGAAACTTTTTCTTTCGCAGCCGGTCGAGATAGGGTGCCCATGAGAGTGAAGCTCTCTGGCCAGGATATGGAAGATCGCTCCCGCTCATGCTCAGCCACACCAATTACTTATTTTTTTTTACTTGCTGGTTTTTAAATTTTTTCGCAAATTAGTTGTACACACACCGATATACACACAAAGACATTCCCGCATAAGGGATACCCTTTTCTTCTAATCGAGTCGAACTACAAGTGACTTGATTCCCAAGACTAGGGATATGTAGGCGGACTCATAACTAGAGAGTCAGTCACAATCCAATCAATCACACCAGACTTCCCGATCTCATAACCGAAAAATCCAAAATTTGCTTAAATTCGAATTTTTTGAAGCATAAATTGAGTTGAACTAAAAGTGGCCTGAATTTTCATGTAACTTGAGATATGTAGCAAGCCTAGAAACTAGGTTCCAACAACATATTTTGAAAATTGCATAAAAGCGAGAGGTAATATAGAGATGGGTCAGTCAAAAATCAGGGTTAGTCAAATTTTGTTGTTCAGAGATGGCTTTACCATCCCCGAACACCGAAGGGGTAATTGTTGACACCTAATTTTTGACCTTCCATAATTTATTTTAATCACCCAGAATCCCTGGGTATTAAACGAAGTGAAATATGTATTTTTAGAAGCCAAAATGATTTTATAAAATTATTTAGATAATATTTTGCCATTTTCATTTGGTAAAATAACTTCTATAAATATTATAAATCATCTGGAAATTAATTTACATATTATTGCAACAATTATGGTACTTGCTAAAATCAAAAGCATTATAACAACTATCTTGTTTAATTAGTTGCCCAAATTAGCAAGTATTTTACTCCGTCTAACTCAAGGAAATCGATTAATTAAAATAAATAATCATTTTGCCCCTCAACTTTAATTTCTGCATAAACAAATCATATTGACAATTTTCAAATTAATCATAATTAATTTAAACAATTAATTATGGTTATATTTGTAAATTTGCTTATTATGTGTTTAATTACGGTTACAATTGAAATAATCAATGATTAGTCTAATTCCATCCTTAATTGAAATAGCCAAAATTCTTTGGTTTAGATTAATTAAGGTCATAATTGCAAAATTGGCCTTTAAGTGTTTTTAGTCCGTTTTGTGGCTACGATTGAAATAGCCAATTTCATGACTTAACTTGATTAAGGTCATTTTTACAATTTGATTCTTGTCTAAGTAGTTTAAAAGTGGTCATATTTTAGATGTCCAATTTAAAGATGTTTCTTTAATACGGCGATTTGTCAAACTCTGCATATACAACCCTCCATATATACATATGTATATGGCTATATACATGTGTATACGTATACACACATGTATATCACATATACACACATATATATGGGCTGCCCCTTATTATTTTTGTGTCAGCTGAGTCCAGGCCCAAAAGGGACCTGACCCAGCCCATCTATCCATTAAAGAGGGGGTAGTACCCCTCCTCTCTTCATTTTATACCAAACAGACCCTAAGGGCCTTTTCTTTCTCAATGGGTCGTGAAACCCGAGCCGCCACCCCTCCCGTTCCCTCTCTCCTACGTCATCTATGTCGGAAACGACAAAGAAAGGAAAGGCCCGCTTTGGTTTTGGACCGTGCATGGTCGAGAATGGCAAGAGCATTAATTGCTCTGCCATTTCTCACCCTCTTTCCACCGAACTCAGCCCAAACGAGGTATTACCACCCCCTATCTTTTACTTTTCTGCAAAAATCAACGTTTGTTAGTACGTATTTTTAATGGGTTTTATCTTAAGGTGAGTTTGAATCCTCGAACCCCATTGGTCCAACTATGATCATAAGGATCCATTGAGTTCTGGTTTCAAATCTAACCCTTTATTTGTTGCATGCATCGATTTGAGCCTTACGATTACTTATTTGTGAGGAACAAGTCCAAATTCGGGACTTGTCCCACATCGGTGAATTAGGGCTTTTTGCGAATTTGGGATACTATAAATAGAGCCCACAATTCAACATTTGAAGTAGAGGTTTTTTGGGCATATTTACCCCCAAAAATCTCGAAATACTTAGTTTTTGCATACCTTTGCTTTGAAAATTAAATTTTCGAGTTAAGTATAATTTTTAATTATTTTTAACTTTTTCTGTGTTGGAGTGGCTGAGTGTTGGGATTAAGGAGCAAGGAGATCTATCCAAGTTCAATCTCAATTAGTGTTGCACAAGAGAAAGGTAAATAATCTCCCTTTCTTCCTTTTTATTTTGCATTTTTAGTCTCATATCATGTTTATGTTTCCTTTTGTAGCTCAGAGAATGTTTTGTGTTAGCTGTTAGATTATGTAATTTATTTTTGTCCATAGATAGTTTAGTTTAGTCTGGTTATTTGATTTTATTTTTTTTGCCTGGTTATGGAGTAGCATTATTTGATCACCAGTTTGGTAAGATCCTTTTTTGTTATTAGCCTAATGTTTATTAAATATAATTTCGATTTCAACCAAATTCTATTGCTTTGTGCTCTTACACTGCTTGCCCAGTTTAACTACACACTTAAGATCATGTGAAGTAACTGCTTGTTGGGTTTATGTTTTGTTTGAACACTAAGTGGTTATTAAGCTGTGTAATCCAATTTAGGCTAAGTTAATATTGTCTAATTGTTGTTATTATATGACTGAACCTTTTCACTGAGCTTAAGATTATGAGAAAGCACATGTGAATCAGTTTGATTATGTCAAGGTATAGGTAGTGAAGCTGATAGAAATAGGGGTTTAAAAAGAGTTTAGATTTAGTATAAAACCCTGCTAAAGATCTCTCATATGTTAGTTGAAGTCTAAATAGGCATTTGTTAGTCCAAATGGGAGGGTCTAAATTTGAACCTTAGATCTGTTAATATATGAACTGATGATTTAGCCAAATTTTTTAAAATTGCCCAGATTAAGTTAGCTATATGCCTAATTGGTACATGGTTTTTTCATTCAACCTGTTTATGTCTTTTGAACTATAAGCATTTATATTCATGTACCTCTATGTTAATTGAGTCTACCCCATGCCTATAAATGTATTGACAACTCTGATGATAATTATCACACATCAATAATGTCTTAAGTCTATAAATGGAGATCTGAATGAAATAAAACCGTCTACTTAACCTTTTTCCTTAACTCTTGAACATTGTGGTTTGTAGATACATGTCTCTTTGTCCATGAATTGCCATTTAAATCTATTCAAGTGATTCAGTCTGCTTTCCCCCATTGTTCTTTTTTCTTTTCTTCTCTAAACCATGTTTCTGTTTTAAGCACTTAGCTTGTAGACTTAGACATTCTGTTATCAAACTGTAACCACCATTTCATGAAAAATATAGCTTGGGATTTTGATCGGGGACCAGTTTGTTCTACATAGCTTCATGTTTATTATACTTGGCCTCATGTATTGCTTTTTTCTGAAATATGAAGTTTGAGTTGGTGCTGTGGCATTATGTGTTGGTTCTGTAATAGTGGGTGTTGATAATGAAGGTGTCACACCCCAACCTTGGTAAGGCGTGACTGGCACTCGGCACCCTACGGGAACTGAGCGAACTAAACTGTAACTCACGTTTTCTGTATCTCGAAAGGCAACATAAGACCAAGGTACTCTAAGCCATAGGGGCACAAGCCCAAAAGATAACATACTTATGTCTTCACACTAATCTCGAGTGCATGTGCCGGTAAGGCTATCCGTAATAATGATACAAGATAGTATAAGTCGAGATAATCATAAGATATCTAACTGCGCATATATGTCTACGAGCCTCTACAGGAGTACATGACATAAAGTGGCCGGAACAAGGCCCCGCCATACCTATGCAAATGCATATGCAGTCATGCTAACTCACAGGGCAACTCCGAAGCAAGTGGAGTTCCACGACTCGCCGCTGAGCCGGTATCCTTACCGAAAAGATCCGTCAAGCCGTATCTCAAGACCGCGGGCATGAAATGCGCGCCCCTAAAAGGGACGTCAGTCCGAGCAATGTCTTCGAGTATGCAAGGCGGAAAGTGCAACAAAATAGCCATATACTAAAGATGAGAAGAATAAGAATCAACCTGGCGTTTCTGAACTACCGATGGAAATCTAGCATGTGTATACATACCTCTTCATCTTTTTGCACTATTTACTAGGTCTGTATACCCTACTATAGTCCTGATTACCTTATCATCAAACGTTATCTGACCATGTGTTGCGGCGTGCAACCCGATCCATATATGATATATGTTTCTCTATACTCTCGCATGCTTAACTATATCTAGGTATAGTGTTGTGTCTCTATCTTACTAATCATCCTATACTAACTGCCCAACTGATCAGTGGTAACTGCCCGACCGGCTGCAGTCCGGTGGTAATAACTGCCCGTCCGATTATCGCCCGACGGTAGAGCGAAACCGGCCTGACCTGATACGGCCAAATCGCCCGATCGGCCGTAGCACGGTGGTGCCCGACACGTGGCAATCCGATGGTAAGTATATACATCTTCCCAACTGGTCATAGACCAGTGGTAATTATAATCAACATCATAACTAAACTTCTACAAGTAATCTCTATGCACTTTCCGTGGTCATCACTTAACCCGTAGGGTCTACATAATAACATAACACTTATAAGCACAGCTCAGGCCATTAGTACTTCTTCCCGCTTGACTAAACATTAACCAAGTCCTAAGATACAACATCTTCGAACACTAAATACCACATTAGGGATCCCCTACTAGCACTCTATGCATGTCCTATAAAACATTCTTTAAGAACCTGTTCCTAAACTCGTTGAATTATTATTATGGAACCGTCATTATGAACACATCTCACCTTGAAGGAACAAAGTCATAAGATGAGATCAATATCAATTGCCATGAAACAAGCTCAAGCATATCACAACAACATCGGGGACTGTAAGCTTTGGTACTTTTAGAAACAAGGTTATTGGATATGTCATATATAGGTTCACAACAGAGGAATCATGCCTTAAGAAAGAAAGGTTTAGCCTTAACATACCTTTCGGTCTTCTTAGTCACCCAACGTTTATTCTCTCAAGTCAGTGATGTCTACATATAAATCATTTATACTATCATTAGACTCGTTATTACACACTTGTCTCAAGCATTTAAATGAAACCCCTTTTGAATCGCAAATTGCAAAGATCTCCCTCGTTTATATGCCCAGTCCGAAATCATAATCCAGCAACCAACAACAATAACAACAATACCAACATCAACCACAATATTATCAATATCAATATATTCCATAAAATACCCCACACGACATTTGTCCAATTTTTCCACCAACAAATCCACTATACGATTATTCTACAACTCTACTTCCGTAAATAAACTTATATCCATATCTATAAGGAGAGATTCATACCTTATTCTCGCTAGTACCGCGATATCTCTAATATTTACCTTGAATTCCAACCAACATTCACCGCAATACGATAGTATAATCGCAACTACTCACTGTCCAAACTTAAATCCGAAGATTATACTTAATTTGTGTTAAAATCTAGTGGACAGAAATTGGGAGAATTTTCTAGAAGATTTGGGAAATATTTGGAGAATTCTTGGGTGAAAAATGAGGTTTAGGATCAGATTTTATCCTTAGATAGTGGGTCAAATTCGGGTCGAAGTCACTGTAGCGCGATAAATGCGTACTTTGTAGCAAGCGATTCTTTCGTAGCAGCTCGTTACTGGGCAGCGTTTCTGCTGTGTCATCCTAAATTGTAACGTCCATAATTCTCCACTTCTATGCTGTATCGACGAGCGGTTTGTTGCGTTGGAAACTAGACTTGACGAACTTCATTTCAGGCTTTTAAAACACCTTAAAACTCCTAATATACCTGGAGATATACCCCTCCAAAATTGACCCAAAATTCTTTCCAAAATTTTACCAATTTCCAAATTTTCGACAAACTTATTTTCTTCAATTTGCTTGGTCCCGGGATCGTCCGAAACTCTCCACACATGATATTTATCATTAATCATACTTGATAATACTCATGTCCTTTGGTTCCAAGGTTGGCCTTCTCGGTTATGACTTACGAGATCGTAATTCATCTTTTACTCATACAATATACTTAATAATGCTTCATTCCTCATAATCCAAAGTTGTTTTACTTAGCCATAGCTTGACATACTTACGTTCAAATTTACTAAGTGCTTCTCTGAAAGTACGGGGTGTAACAGAAGGTACTCCTTGGGGATTTATTCAAAGCATAAGTGTGACTTACCTAGAACTTAGAAGAGAGTGAACAAGCTTTGAGTTTCTAGTCAAACTCAGCTTGTCATCCTCCTTCTAAGTTGTTGGGGTTCCCCAATATAAGAATAAACCTTATGGGATCCCTTTTAAAATCAAATGGATAAGCAAACATGTATGCTCATGTTCTAAATTTCCTCTTTTTTACTTGGTTTAAATTGTGTTGTCCAGTTTTATACATCAAAGATATTTTGATTCTACCAATATGAAATCTGTATATTATACATTTAGTTTTAAGTGAGCAGTTACCATGTCTTGCCTTTGTTTGTTGCTGTCCATTTGAAACTTTGAAGCATTAAATCCATTTATATGATTCTCTTGGCTGTTTTATTCTTAATGGGTTGATTTTTTTTTTTTTAATTTATCAAGTGATATACCTGGGTATACAGGGTATACACACTTCTGGACACTCACTGAGTGTATAGAAGACAATATACTCAATGTATATGAGGTATATCATGTTGGCTAGTGTGAGCTGATTGTTTGGATTCTGGGCCAGGCCTCCCTCCTTCATAATTGTTGACTTTAGTTTATTTTTGGTAAGTGTGGATTGTACTTAGCCCAATTTGTTTGCCTCTGTTTCAAGCTCATTTGGGCTTGCATATTTTACCTATGTACTTTCATAATTATATGTTTAATTGCCTAAGTCAGTTACTAATCCTTATCATTTTTATTGTGATTACATGGTTCCTCCAGGCCGCTTGAGCCGCATCCTTGCATGAAACCTGTTGGGCCAAAGGCCCAACTGCCTTCTTTTATAAAGTCTGACGGAGGAGAAATGGAAGCTACTATGTTGAAGGCCCAGTCATGGGTGAAAATGACATTGATGGGCTTGGGTAGGCCCATCAGCCAAAATTTACTTTACTTCTCTCCTGCTTTGCATTATATATATCTTGCTTGTATATATGTTGTATATGTAAATAACACTTGTATATTGGAACCCCTATGGATGTTAGAACTTAGGACAACATTTAGAGTTTTAGGAAAGTCGCCTAAACATTTTTTCAAAGTTCTAATAACTTAAATCTTTGCATGAAATAAAACTTAATCCAATTTTTAACTAAGTTTAAAACTGGGCTAGCGTTTTGAATATAAGCAAAACGGTTTCAAAATTGATTAAGTGGTAAAAGGATTTGGGCCTTCCGCCCCTTCGTGAAACTTAGTATCTTGAAATAATTGGACTGTTTTGGGCCTTAAGCCCACTGATAAAACCAGATTGTTCCCGCACTAAATTAAAAAAAAAAAAAAATTCAATGAATAGCCTAATGTTGTTTAAAGGGTGGATTTCTTTTCGATGAAAACCACCCCGAATACTTTTGAGAAAAATCTGGATCCTTTGTTAAAGTTAAGGTTTTGATCTTGTATGAAATAAAAAAGACTGCTTTTGACTTAGACTAAAAGGGATTTTTGAGATTATTTGGGCCAAAGGATTCAAAGACTCGTGGACTAAGAGCAAAAAGGGATATTTGGGCCTGGAAGCCAAGCATTAAATTTTGATTACTTGAACTTCTGACTTGCATACATTTTTGAAAAGGGACTTTGGACCTGGAAGCCATAGGGCGGAGATGCGGGAAGCCCCCCCCCCCCCCCCCCCCCCCACACACACTTTATTGTTCTTCATGAGTCAAACATTATACGGACTGAAATAAGAGGAATGTTTTGGACCAAGATTGAGGTATGATGGACTTTGTACTTGGAATATAGTTTGACCTTATGGGCTTCAAAAGTGATAAAATTTGGACTTAATAAAACTTTTCTTTTTCTTATATATAAATATCTGTGTGTGTGTGGGTGTATATATATATAGGAAAATACTCCATATTTTCTTATATAAAATAAAAACCCGTAAGAACTAAACTCATCTTATTAGGACTAGAATTGTAGCGACTCTACGCTGGAGAAATTTCGGGTGTGTCCTAGTCCAGCAATAAAGTGTGTTGAACACTCATGTGAATTTTCAAACCCAAAAATCACTTTTCTAAGGGTAATTTTTGTCAAAATTTTTCTCAGATTAATGATATGAATGAATGACAGGTTTGCAAGAAAGAAAACATTTTAGCAAATACTCACAATTAATCACACATTAAAGCTCGTAGGTCAACCGTATTCTACAGATCTTTAATACTAGGGTGCGTAAAAACTTCCTTAGGGAATCACCAAAACCCTTATCTCGAACTTTGGTACTAAAAATATTTCTCTCTTGCTTGAAAAATCTTTTACCCGGTTTTTCGAATTTCCCTTAAAAAATTAGGTGGCGACTCTAAAAATATTAAAATCCATTTAGAGCACCAACAACCTCGAAGTAGCTTTTATGCACCGGCGTAAAAGTGAACCGTAACATGTGTGTGGTTGAATACATGTGTCTTGAAATCCTTCATTAAACTATGAACATGACTGCAAACTCTTGGTTGGTGGACGCTTCTTTTGAATCTATTTTCGGAACGTGAGATGATTTGAATGAGGTCATGTGCATGTAGGGTCAAACCCGCATCGAATCTTAAACGATATTAAACTATCATAATGAACACGTTTTTCCCATTATAGGATGATTGAATTTATTTTCTAAAAGACTGAAGTTTTAAATATGTTGTTCCGTGAATGGATGTTCTTGAACTTGAAATTGAATAGGTGATTTAAACATGACTTCTAAGTGGAATGTGACATGAAATACAGGTATTTTCAGAAGATGGTTTGAGAAGTGAATTCGGCTATAAGCCATGATTGATGATTCGGTTATATACCATGATTGTAATTGTTTATGTTTGGGCCTGTATGGCAAGTTGTGCTAGTCTATAGGATGATTTTCTATTATGGATCCTAATGTATCGATACAAGTATTGTTGTGTATGTCCAGAGGATGATTGACCTTCGAGGCATGCAGCCCGATGCATCTATTGCTGTGCTAGTATAGAGGACCATTAACCTCAGTGGTTTCTTAGCTCGGAGTATCGAGTGGTTGATATTTTATTGCCTGTGAGTGGCTTGTGGTGATATTGAGTTCATAAGTGAATTACTTGACGTGGTAACGATAATGATTTAACTTGATGTGTTCTTCATTGTTGGATTCTCTGATGACTTATTTAAGGTTAATTGCTTACTCTGCCTCTAGATTTGAACTGTCTATCATTGATACCGTTTTAAAAAAAAAATTATCTTGTTTTATTTTGTTAACTATTTCCCCTTAGAACTCACTGAGTACCCAGTACTCAGGCATACCATTATTGTTTTTTATAGTGTGTCAGGTAACATAGAAAAGGTGTTCATGATACACTAACGACTTAGGAGAACTTGCTGCTTTTGAAATTCGGTGAGCCCACATGATTGGTCGTGGGGCACCATTCTATCTTTACTTTACGTAATTTAGTGTCCGAGCTGCATCCCGATGATTTAGACATTTATTCTTTATCTTAGAAGCTCCATAGACAGTTGTCAGATTGTGAGTAGTGTATTGGAGTCTAGTATGACTCGTTGAGGCATTTTGTTTATGACTAAGTATTCGATTAGACTTCTCCTGTGTTATTTTCGTAAGTGTGATAATTATTTCATTTCAATATTTATGACTTGTTGGATTTAAATAATGGAAGATTATTAAATAGGAACTCATTATTATTAATTCATAAGGTGCTTCTGGTGATGTTCATAGCATCGGATGCCTGTTACGTCCAGGGTCGGGTTTGAGGCATGACACTAGCCCTAGTTTTAGACATAGTCGATGGAGTATAGTTCCATTGTTGTTAATGAACCCTTGTCCTTGAAATTCATGAAGAGTTATTCATTTGTGGATATCAATTGAACTTCTCTTGCCTTGATTTCAATTAGTATAGGTTTAAATTGTTAGAGTTAGAAAGGAGGATTTGGAAACCTATTTCCAAGTTTGTCTTTCTATTCCATCTAATTTGGGTCTTGCTTTTATCTTCTCCTCTCATCCCCAATTTCTTCTATCTTTAGTCTATTTGCAGGGTGTAACCATTTCTATCATTTCGGATCGAAGCACTCAGTTTACATCACATTCCTGGCGGTTAATTCGGAAGGAGTTGGGTACTCGAGTGGAGCTTAGTACAGCGTTTCACCCTCAGACTAATGGCCAGTTCGAGCCTACTATTCAAGTCTTTGAGGATATTGCGGATCTGTGTGATTGATTTTGGTGGTCATTGGGATCAGTTCTTGCCCTTGGCGGAGTTTCCGTATAACAACAGTTACCATTCGTGCATTGACATGGCACTATTCGAGGCATTATATGGTAAGAGGTTCCGTTCACCAGTTGGTTGGTTTGATGCATTCGAGGTTAGGCCTTGGGGTACATATTTGCTCGTGATTCTTTAGACAAGGTCAAGTTGATGCACGAGAGACTACTCACAGCTCAGATTAGACAGAAGAGTTATGCAGACTGAAGGGTTTATGACATAGGGTTTATGGTTGGTGAGCGGGTATTATTGAACGTCTCACCCATGAAGGGTGTGATCAGGTTTGGGAAGAAGTGAAAGTTGAGCCCTAGGTACATTGGCCCGTTTGAGATAGTTCAACACATTGGTCAGGTGGCCTATGAGTTGTCTTTGCCTCCTGGGTTGTCGAGTATTCACCCTGTGTTTCATATTTCTATTCTCATGATGCATCGTTCCGATGGTTCTCATGTGATCCAGTGGGATTCAATTATTCTTGATCAAAATTTGACTTTCGATGTGGAGCCAGTTGCTATTTTGGATCGACAGATCCAAAAATTGAGGTCCAATGAGATTGTTTCTGTGAAGGTTCAGTGGAGACATCATACGGTTGAAGAGGCTACTTGGGAGACCGAGTCAGATATGCGGAAGAGATATCCCAAGCTTTTTAGCGATTCAGGTATTTCCATTTTCTTTCATGTTTGAAGACGAACATGTGTTTAAGTGGCGGATGATGTAACGAACTGTTAGGTCGTTTTGGATATTTTGACTGTTTTACCCCTTTTGACCTTTCCCCTAGCACTTTTAGAGTACATTTGACTTGCGGATACGGCTAGCGCGATTCTTCAGGCAACTGAGTGCGATTTGAGTGAGAAAATGGAAATTTTGGAATTCATAAGTGTTGGGTTGATCAAAGTCAACATCCGGGGTAAACGAGTCATTTTGAGATTTTAGTTGATTTCATTAGGTCTGGAATGTCGATTATAGCTTGGTAGAGCAATGGTTTAGTTCCCGTGGGCCTCGGGGGTCCTTTGGTCTTTTGGTTGGAAAGTTAGTTTTAAGATGTTTGGCGTTGACCGGGTCAAGATGACCTCTTTTGAAAATTCTGAGTGCGCTAGTGAGTTCGTAGCATGCTTTTTAGTTAAGATGCATATTTGATTTGTATCCGGGTGAGTCTTGGGATTCCAGGGTGAAGGAGCGAAAAACTAGATTTTTCTGGTTCAGTGTTTTCTGGTATCCTTCTACGCATTCATGTAAAAGGGCCGCGTTCGCGAGGCTCAGTGGACCTAGAAGGGTAGCGTTCGCGTGAATCCCCTCGCGTTCGGGTAGAAGAAAATGGGGTCTAGGCCCGGTTGACCAACCATCGCGTTCGCGTAGGCCGGGTCAAGGGTAGCGTTTGCAAGAGTTTCTTGCGTTAGCGAAGAAGGATTTATTCCTGGACAGATTTTAAAACCCAAAAAATCGTGATTTGACTTCTCATTCACTAAAGTATCATTTGGGAGCTCGGTTGGGGAGGATTTTGAGAGAATTTGCAAGATACATTATTTGGGTAAGATTCTAACCCTTCTTTTATGATTATTTCATTAAATAATGGAGATTCCCATGCTAGAATTCATGAATTAAAGGTAGTAAATTGGGGGTTTTGAACCCTAGGCTTAAATTTAAGAGAATCTTCAATTAAGCATGAAATTATGGATGGATTTGATTGATTTTTGGTATATAGATTCTATAAGTCATGGGTAAACTAATTTTGGACTAAATTTCTTATTTTTCCTTTCATGGCTCAGAATTCTATTTTGGGTGATTTTTTGGGTTCGGATTTAAATATGTTACTAGGGGTATCTTTAGATTTGTATGACTTCCTAGAATAATAATTAGACCATATTGGACCCGATTTTCTAGTGAAATTATGGACTTGACCTTTGGGGCTTAAAACAGGTTTTATGGGATTGACTTTCTAAACCCGAATCCTTTATAAGGCAATATGGGTATAGTTTGACTCATATTCTTATGTATAATCTGTATTTGAATAGATTGGGATTGTTCGGAGGCACTGCAGAAGGGTAAGGCTTTGTTGTGACTTGTTGGACTTCTTACCAGGCATGTTGAGATTGTGAACCTTAGCTTAAGCGTTTTTGGTTGGTTAAAATTGGACTAATAAGAGGGGACAATGGGAAAATGTAAGGGGGTTCCGATACCCTTGAGGTGACGAGCACTTTTATCGGTTACCGGTGTCATGATAAGGGAATTTGCTTACATTCAAATGGTATAGTCTGGTCTGAATGCCATGCTTTGGGCACTAGCTGGTAGCGTAGATTGATAGTGTCTGTGATTGGGATATTTTTTAAAAATAAATTTAGCCCGTAAAGGGCATTTTATTGTTTAATCTAGAGTCTACAATGTCTAGAAAAAGAAAAAGCAAAAAAGCCAAAAAGGGCAAAAAGCAAAAAAGAAAATACTTAATAGGGGCCTAAGTACAAATAACAAAATATTATCTACATTTGTTGCCCTAAATTCTCGCTTGTCTCTCTATCTACCGCCAGTGATTCTCTCTCTACAATGAGCTCGAATCAGTGTGTAAATGATGCAATCAGCTGAATGTTGGTTTTCTCATTCTCATCTTAGTCTGATTCACACCACAGATATCCTTGATTTACACAATTTTCCATCTCCGTCTCCAGGTATGTCTTCTTCTGCTTCTTGTGGTTGATTTTGGCCTTTATCTTCCTGAAATGATCCTTAGTTGTTTCTTTCCTTTGCTACATGTGACAATTCCAGTGCGTGTGACCTTGAATGGAGCCCTGTGCTACCGATCTGAACCTATTCACACTTCCATGGTATGTTTCTTCAATCTCCAACTATAAATAGCCTTCGATTAGTTGTGCTAGATGTATTTTCATTCCTTTCCTTGATGTATCTTTTCTGTTGTTATTGCTTGTACTCAATCTTACTGTATTCGACCAACTGTTACCTGTATTCCTTTCCAAATGCTTCATATGATGTGATTTCAACATGTTTGAACTCATATGTATGGTATATGGGACTTATCACTATTCAAAATTTTCCTCAATCCCACCTCCACATCCATGAAATGATCATACCTAACTGTTCTTTGATCTAAAGCCAAATTAGCTAAAGCATCAACTAATTGATTCCCTTCTCTCAATATACGAGTAAACAAAACCTGTTTCCCTTCCACCAATTATCTAATTTCATCAATACACACAACTATGCTCCATGGTGGTTTCCAGCCCTCAGATAGAATCCTTCGCGCCAGTTGAGAATCTGTTTGAACCATAATCCTATCCAGATGTTAATTGGTACACCATTTGACTGCTTCTAAAATTGCAATTGCTTCAGCTTCAGTATTTGTAACACAACCTATCTCTTCTGCTTGAGCATGTATTAAGTTCCCATCCTCATCGCTAAAAAAAATAACCATATGATCCACTCCTAGGGTTGCCCCTTGATGCACCATCAGTGTTGCACAAAACCCAACCCATGGGAGGAGGATGCCATACCACTCTTCTATATCTCAATCTTGTCATGTATCCTTCTAACAACTGTATCATGTCTCTCCGCACCATTAGGCAATTGTTGCAAAGATGGATTTCTGTATTTTAATGATTCTGAACAGTTGCATAAATCTGGTATATGCATCTCCCAACAGATTTCTTTCCTCCATGTTTGTATGCATTCCTCCTTTTCAGTACTTCCCATACAACTATAGAAGGTATAGCTTGAAATATTGGTTTCAACCTATCATTGACAGGTTATTTCCACCATTTCACTATAATCTGCTGTAGTTGTAGGCCTTCAATGTTAATAACTGCAAAAGAAGAAAAATAGGACCAAGTCCTGTTAGCAGAAAAAGACTTAGTAAATAAATGTTGGATTGTCTCCTCCTTAGGATTTGAACAACACCGACATCTAGATTCTAAGTTAATATTCATCCTCTTCAAAGCATCATCCAATTGTAATTTGAACTTCCAACATCTCCACATAAAGAAAGATATCTTAAAAGGTAGTCTCTTAATCCACATGAACTTGTATATCTCATTCTCCTGTCCTCTCAATCTCAGATAATCCCATGCTGACTTGACAGTAAATTCTCCTCTATTTCTTAAAACCCACCAAGGTGCATCCATCTCCCTTTCATTATTTGTTGGCTTAATATTATCGACAATATGCTGCATGATGTCCCCTGGCAAAATCTCTTCTAATATGTTAGTATTCCATCTCCCATTTGCTACTACTTCATTCTTGTCTGAATAGTATCATCATAATACTCATCTAGTGTCACAACCCAACCCCGTAGGCCTTGACTAGTGCCCGAGCTGGACACTCGTATACACCTGATAACTATAATCGTCCACAACTAGCATAATAAAGAACTTATATATAGAAAGGCATGACATCGTCTCAAAACCGTCGCATATATATACATATCACAACAAC